>NC_053112.1:4241385-4428885 GCF_010015445.1 Perca fluviatilis | reverse complement strand
CATATTTTCATATCGTGCAGCCCTTTCATCCAACATCTTTCTTTGTTGTTGTTGCAGGATGTTTTGGTCACCAGAGGGCAGAGGAAGTCTGGGCTCGTTGTGCTGAGTCACCTTTGGGGCGCCGATGGCGGCCGACTGGGCGTCCTGCAGAGTCTCCAGGGCCGAGAGGAAGTCCTGGTTCAGGACGCTCACTCCACTGGAGCACAGATCCTCCTCCCGCCAGCCGACACTGAACACACACACACACACACACACACACACACACACACACACACACACACACACACACACACACACACACACACACACACACACACACACACACACACACACACACACACACACACACACACACACACACACACACACACCAGCTTGTTTCTTGTTTAATACTGGACCAGTTTCAGAGATTGTTGTGTCCATCAACACTCAGAACAAAGTTAGCCTTTAGGAACATGAGTTGATAATTAAATAAATGGATTGTGTTTGTAAAGCAGTGTTTGCTCTGTAGTGAAGAAGCTGTCAGTGAAAGACACCCTGCAGAAGAGAGGAGACACACTGGAGAAGCTAACGTATTTGATCTCTACGTGTCTCTATCTCTAGTCTCACCAGGTGTCAACCAGCCTCCTGCGGGCAGCTCGGCCCGCCTCCACCAGCAGAGCTCTCAGATCGCCCAACACAAAGCCCTGAGGGGGGGAGGGGGGAGAAACAACCATTAGCAACACACACTCACTGGCCGGCCTTCACATTTAACTCTTGTGTTGTCCTCCAGGGGTAAAAACTGAAAACTGAACACTTTTTTTTGTTTTTTTTGTCTACACTACCATCAGCATACTGTACATACCACACTCCCACCAATGGATTACCCCTAGTTTTACAATATTTCTTTTCAAATTCATTGTCAAGAAACCTCATTTATACGACAATACATACACTTTTTTGTGTTTTGTCAAAGTTTAGTTCAACTATTTTGGAAAGAAAAACACCCAAAATTCAATAAAGTAGTGACGTGATCCTTTGTTTAACTTGCAACAAGCTTGTTGTAGGGAACCATCCATGTCATTCTTGGACAATTTGGATGAAAGAATTCCAAATTGCTGGGTGTAGAAACTTTTAAAAAGGGGTCAAATTTGACCCGAGGACAACAGGAGGGCCACTGCATACTTAAAGGGATACGCCGACGTTTGGTAAAATAGGGCTTACAACGGTCTCCTCTAGCTGTAGATAGGTGGGGTCTCCTCTAGCTGTAGATAGGTGGGGTCTCCTCTAGCTGTAGATAGGTGGGGTCTCCCCTAGCTGTAGATAGGTGGGGTCTCCTCTAGCTGTAGATAGGTGGAGTCTCCTCTAGCTGTAGATAGGTGGAGTCTCCTCTAGCTGTAGATAGGTGGAGTCTCCTCTAGCTGTAGATAGGTGGGGTCTCCTCTAGCTGTAGATAGGTGGGGTCTCCCCTAGCTGTAGATAGGTGGGGTCTCCTCTAGCTGTAGATAGGTGGGGTCTCCTCTAGCTGTAGATAGGTGGAGTCTCCTCTAGCTGTAGATAGGTGGGGTCTCCTCTAGCTGTAGATAGGTGGGGTCTCCTCTAGCTGTAGATAGGTGGGGTCTCCTCTAGCTGTAGATAGGTGAGGTCTCCTCTAGCTGTAGATAGGTGGGGTCTCCTCTAGCTGTAGATAGGTGGGGTCTCCCCTAGCTGTAGATAGGTGGGGTCTCCTCTAGCTGTAGATAGGTGGGGTCTCCTCTAGCTGTAGATAGGTGGAGTCTCCTCTAGCTGTAGATAGGTGGGGTCTCCTCTAGCTGTAGATAGGTGGGGTCTCCTCTAGCTGTAGATAGGTGGAGTCTCCTCTAGCTGTAGATAGGTGGGGTCTCCTCTAGCTGTAGATAGGTGGGGTCTCCTCTAGCTGTAGATAGGTGGAGTCTCCTCTAGCTGTAGATAGGTGAGGTCTCCTCTAGCTGTAGATAGGTGGGGTCTCCTCTAGCTGTAGATAGGTGGGGTCTCCTCTAGCTGTAGATAGGTGGAGTCTCCTCTAGCTGTAGATAGGTGAGGTCTCCCCTAGCTGTAGATAGGTGGGGTCTCCCCTAGCTGTAGATAGGTGGGGTCTCCCCTAGCTGTAGATAGGTGGGCCAACGCAGTTTTTGTCTCAGTGTAAGTAATTAGGTTGTTTTTTTGCCTTTTGTTGGCTCACTTTTATCTACAGCTAGAGGAGACCATGATAAGGCCTATTTCACCTATCTACAGCTAGGGTAGACCATGATAAGACCTATTTCACCTATCTACAGCTAGGGTAGACCATGATAAGACCTATTTCACCTATCTACAGCTAGGGGAGACCATGATAAGACCTATTTCAACACATGGTGGCGTCTCCCTTTAAACTTCCCAAAATGTTGGTGTGTCTGTTGGTGTGCCTGATCGGGTGTCTCGCTGAGAGGTCAAGACAGCCAAAATCACCATGAACATACTGTTTTACTGTGTTTTACTTTGAAATGGGTTTTATTTTGGAAAGTATCGGGCTGCGCTGCGGCCTATCTGTGTATGGTTACCTCAACACATTCGCTCGCTCAAGAAATAGACGAGAGGCCGAAACGATTCCTGCCGCTCCGCACCTGATCGCAGCCGGACAGATTGGATAACATGGGCGGCAAAAGGAAAACGGCTCCGCTTCACCGAGCTTCGCGGCTATTCTGCGAGCGGGGGTGTTTGTGGCGTGACGTACCGCGGTGAGTCTGGACAGCCTCTCCAGGTCCACGTCTCTCCCCAGGGGAAGCTCTCGGCTCAGGCTGAGCAGCACGGAACACCGCTGCTCCTCGGTGGGACTCTCCAGCGCCACCTGGTGGACAAAGGCCGCCGCGACCCCCGCAGACAGCTCCCGGGGCCTGCAGACCGTCGCCACCACCACCACACTGGAACAGAAAGAAAGCGCCGCGTCACGTTTTCCTCTAACTCGCCCCCCCGGTGATATTAGAGACAAGCGGCCAGGGGGCGGAGCTTCTGGGTCTCCAGCTCCGAATGGTTTTCTCCAAAGCCCCGAATCTTTGAGGGGTTTTAAAATAAATTCAACTTTGTGTCATTTCCCCTCAGTCTCTCTGACTGGACCGGCAGATCGACGCAGAAACCCTACCTATGTTATGGGACTTATAGAACCAGAAATGTCAGACAGTTTGACAAAAAGGCGACAAAAAGGCAGCGAAAAGGGGCAAAAAGCAGTAAAAAGTTGACAAAAATGCGGGAAAAATGCGGCGAAAAGGCGATCAAAAGGCTACAAAAAAGGCAACGAAAAGTCGGCGACAAAAAGGCGGGAAAAAGGCTACAAAAAAGGCAATGAAAAGGCATCGAAAAGTCGACAAAAAAAGCCTTATAGAAACAGAAATATCAGTTTCTACCTATGTTATGGAACATTTGGGCAACATGTGTACGTTCAAAAGTAGTTTTAGTCGTGCGAGAGTCTAGCTAGCTGTCTGGATTTACCCTGCAGAGATCTGAGGAGCAGTTAACCATAGTCCTCACAAATCCACCGGAGGTTATCACATTAGGGTGGTACAGAAGTGAACCGTCATCGATATAGACTACTACCTGACTGACAATAGGTCGAGTTAAGTTAACTACATCCGTGTTACAGCAGTGTTAGTGGTAGAGGCGGTCAGTGACCTGCTGGGGGCGCTGTGGAGCAGCTGGCAGAGCGCCGCCTGGACCCTGGCGTCCTCCTGGCCATGGCCGCCGCGAGGCCGCAGCAGAAGCTGCAGGTTCCTGAGCAGCAGGACGCAGGGCTGCAGCACCGCGGCCCGCTGGAACACAGCGCTCAGCTTCACCTCCGAGGCTGCAGGGGTGTCTGCACACACACTCACACTGTCCACCTGCTCACACACACACACAGACGCACACAGACAGATACACACACACACACACACACACACACACACACATACACATACACATACACACACACACACACACACACACACACACACACAAACACACACACACACACACACACACACACACACATACACACACACACACACACACACACACACAAAGATACACACACATACAGACAAACACACAAAGATACACACACATACACACAAACACACAAACAGACACAGAGATACACACACAGACACACACACAGGTTTAACGTGAACACCTGACATTGTAACATTACAGATAATACAGTATATTATTGTATAAACATGTTGAAGTAGTTCCAGAGAGGAAGCAGCAGCAGCGGTCGTACCTTGAGCAGGTGGAGGTTGAGTCTGCGGCTCGCCGCGCTGACCGCCGTCACTTTACCACTTCCTGCCGGGCCGTGGAGCAGGACGGTGCAACCGGACAGGCTGCTGCTACGACAACCACACAGAATACTGACATCACGGACCACATCACGGACCACATCCCAGCATGCTACTCTCTATCACACTTTATATATATATATATATATATATATATATATATATATATATATATATATATATATATATATATATATATATATATATATATATATATATGTTTGAAGCGATATACGTATACATACATACAACATACAACATACATACATACATACATACATACATACATACATACATACATATATATATATATATATATATATATATATATATATATACCACAATGCTATTCATTGGAGCGATAGGTCGATGCAGCCGCCGTATTGTTCCGGACAAGGAGTCAGAGGGCCCTATTTTAACGATCTGAGCGCATGTCTGACGGCGGTAAAAAGGCTCCGTGTGCCGGGCGCCTGGTTCTAAAGGGTTGTCCTTAGTGTCTTCATTAATCAGAGGGGTGTTTTGGGCGTAACATGCAATCAACCAATCAGAGATCAGCTCCCATTCATCAACCAATCAGAGATCAGCTCCCATTCCCTTTAAAAGCCAGGCGCGTTTGGACCTTGGAGCATTGCTGTTATGATGGAGGATTTACACCCTAATATTTTTATTTCTAATCTTCTGCGTGTGTGTGTGTGTGTGTGTGTGTGTGTGTGTGTGCTGCTGCTGTGTGTCCCTGTGTGTGTGTGTAACAAGCATAGTGTGCACGTGCTGTGCATGAGCCTAGGAGCATTTTACTAATGCTCTGTTAAAATAACAATGAAATGCTGCGTTATTGACTTTAGACCAGGTTTTTGTTGGTCAATGGTGTGATCACTTCCCGCTGCCTCAAGATAGCAATACTCCCAGAATGCACCTGAACACACCTCCCTGTAAGACCAGCACGCCCAGAATGCACCTGAACACACCTCCCTGTAAGACCAGCACGCCCATGGGCCACAGATGGGCGCAGATGCATTTGTTATTTAAACGACGTGGGCGCTGGACGGGAAACTGACAACTGGGTCGGTCTTAAACTAGCAAAGACACTTGGGTCAAGCTTTGCGCTGCTTCGGGTGCAAGATAGGACCCAAAGTCTGTCTTCTTCTAAGAGTCTATGGTCACAGTGGGTCAGGTCTATCTATCTAGTCCCAGGATGCCGGGGCAGAGACGCATCTCACAGGCCGTATTTATGTATGACCTACTGATTGCTTCTGGCAGCAGACTGGGGGAGGGGGGAGTTACCTGTGCTGCAGGTGAGGCAGGATAATGCTGCAGAGCTGCTCCACGGTCTGGACCAGGCCCGGAGGAGACAGAGCGCTCCACAGAGACGTGCTGTCCTCATAGAGGCAGCAGGGGACGGGGCTGCTAACGGCAGACGCCGTCTGGGGGGACACATAACAAAACATGATGTTAGTTAAAGCTACAGCAGGGATCCAACGGGCTGGACGTCTGGGTGAAGCCATAGACTGTATAATATTAACGGACAGAGCAGGATGTGAGGATTTTAGACGAGAGGGAGGAGCCATAGACTGTTGGGCGCTATCTGACTGTGACGTTAGCTGAGAGTTGCCAACGCTGATTACACTCTACGTTTCGTTACACACTTTCACCGCCAATCTGGATGCAACTGCTGCTGAAAGCTAGCAGACATAATTCCAGGTAAGATTTAGCTTCGCTAGGTTTTAAATATATCTTTTTCCCATAGTTATATTACATACTGTGTAACGGACTGTCAATCACATCATAGCCACGCCCCAAAACACCCCCTGCTTTATCGTCGATTTTAAAGTCAACGAGACCATAATTCAACAAAATGAACATCATTCTGTGTTGCAGAAGACTTAAAACTAGCGATCGAGACCATAAACTCATTATGAAAATGTTTACTGAGGTAATAAATCAAGTGAGACTTCTCACACACACACACACACACACACACACACACACACACACACACACACACACACAGGCGTCACCATGTAGAGTGAGGTGTGCAGTCTGTCGGCCAGGTGAGCCTCCTCCTCCTGTCCCTCTTCTCTCTCTGCAGATGAACACACCTTCTGAACTCTGAAGAACAGCACTGGACACCTGGGGGGGGGAGGGGGGTCAAAGGTCACACACACACACACACACACACACACACACACACACACACACACACACACACACACACACACACACACACACACACCCCAACAGTTAAAGTCGCCCTCCAAACAAGCTTTGCACGTGTAGCCCGATGGGTACTTTGGAGCACGTTTGGCTACATAAGATTTGTTAGTTACAATATGGTTGTTCAGTAAAATACACACTGATGGGGCACACACACGACAATACGCACAAAGATACACACACACACACACACACACACACACACACACACACACACACACACACACACACACACACACACACACAAACACACACACACACACAGTAACATGATACAGTTCCTATAGCAGAGTTAGAGGGTTGCTGTCTGAGGGGGGTGGGTGTACCTGTGTATCCCCTCTGAGTTGTTCTCCAGCAGGTCTGGATGGTTAGCAGCTGGAACCGACAGGACGTCTCCCTGGGCAACCAGTCTGCAGACAGAGAGGACCACTGGTTAGACTGGGAGTCAGCACACACACACACACACACACACACACACACACACACACACACACACACACACACACACACACACACACAAAGTACTGGTATGTGCAGTAACTCTGAGGAGCCTGAATAACCAGCGTGCAGTAAAAGCAGCGTGGCATCGTCGGACTGACCTGGGCGTGCTAAAGTGCTCAGACAGCAGGTTGTCGTAGCAACCGAGGCCGCTGTACAGCGGCGACGCCACCGGCTGGACGTGGAGCTCGCTGGCGTACGGCGGAGACGCCGAGCGGCAGAAACTGTCGGAGCGATGCACGCCGGCCAGCGCCGGCAGAGCAGACGCTCGCCACCTCTGAGACAAAACAGGACACAACTCGTTAGTGTTCACTTGCTGTAGAAACTCAGACAGACAGACAGACAGACAGACACGCACTCCTGACCTCAGCTTTTAACGTGGAAACATCTGTAGAATTATTGGCCCCGAGGGCGGCTTAAAGGGATAGTTAGGGTTATTATTTAAGTGATATTTTATCGCTTACTTTGTTGGTTAGTCGTAAACACGCGCGCACAAACACAGTGACACAGTTACACACACAGAGACACACAGTCAAACAGACACACACAGTCAAACAGACACAGAGACACAGTCAAACACACACACAATGTCACAATGTGTGTGACATTTTAATGTGGAAACATCTGCAAGAATTATTGTCCTTGAGGGTGGCTTAAAGGGATAGTTCTGACAATTATTTAAGCGATATTTTATCGCTTAGTTTGTTGGTTAGTTTTGTTGAAAATGCCCCTGATATTCCCAGTAACTGAACATTTGCTGCATTGATTTGCCGGTCCAGTCAGAGCGACTGAGGGGGAAATGACACAAAGTTGAAGTTATTTTAAAAAGCCTAAAAGATTCGGGGCTGGAGCTCCACTTCAAAATATAAGAACTGGCCCTTTAAGACATGGTATCAAGCTGTGCCTCCACTGCCAACACAATAAGCCCTATTTTACACGGAAGAGTAAACAAAGAGCGAGTCAATAAGTGTAAAAAGTAACATTCAGGGCCCTATTTTAATGATCTGAGGTCACGGCGTGGAGCGCCTGGTGCAGGTGTGTTTAGGGCGTGTCCAAATCCACTTCTGCTAGTCTGACGGCGGTAAAAAGGCTCCGTGTGCCGGGCGCCTGGTCCTAAAGGGTTGTCCTTAGTGTCTTCATTAATCAGAGGTGTGTTTTGGGCGTAACATGCAATCAACCAATCAGAGATCATCTCCCATTCCCTTTAAAAGCCAGGCACGTTTGGACCTTGGAGCATTGCTGTTATGATGGAGGATTTGCTGGGCAGGAAGGAGAGACTTTCAGGAGAAGAAACTGATCGGGTAGGGATGGCTCAGTGGATAAGACACGTGCCTTTGGTGTGGGAGATCTGGGTTCAATTCCCACGGTGATACATCAACCAATGTGTCCCTGAGCAAGACGCTTAACCCCTAGTTGCTCCAGAAGCCTGTAACCTCTGACATATGTAGCACATATAGCAATTGTAAGTTGATTTGGATAAAAGGGACACCTAAATGTAATATAATGATCAGCTCATGCGTGAAGTAAAAGCATTTGGCAACGGCTTGAATGTAACAGACATTCATTAATATCTTTGTATCTGGAGGCGCCGACACTGTTCTTATTACTTACAACTCCTCATGGGGGCGACAGAAACTACGCGCTGTAACTTTCATATCACAAAGTTACACGCTACAGCTTTAACCCTTGTGTTGTCTTCCCGTAAACCTTGAAAAAAAAAAAACCTTCTTTTTCGACAATTTTGACGTTTGTTTTTTGCTTTTTCCAACATTTTAAATTGTAAATTCTTTCTTCTACACATTTCAGCGCTTATTTCTACGTCCCATTTTTTCTGATATAAAACAAAAATTAAAAACGGGTCAATGTGACCCGAAGTCAACACAAGGGCTAACCAATGCAGAGCCCGGCTAGGGGGCTAATAGAGGTCCTCTAACGGTCTTCATATTAAATATCACGGTATATATTAGTTTATTAAGGTGCAGAACTGGTACCTTGATCCTGAGCGTGCAGCCGTTGACGGGCATCACGTCTCCGTCGGCCATGTTGAACCACAGAGCCGGCGATATGAAGCCCACTTCGTCCTGGTCCTGCAGGTCTGGACTCTGGCTGAAATCCACCACGCGCACCGAGACCAGCCGCTGTCTGCAGGCGCCCCCCCGAGCCTCACTCTGGAGCCGGAAAACATTCATCCGTTAATGTCAGAACAATGGTGAAATGTGGATCAGTGTTTCCCCAAAAGCCCAAGATGGCGTCCTCAAATGGGACATTCTAAAAACGCTTAACGTGGTTTAATGTATCTAATCAACGATCAATCGTCACCAAATTTCTCATGGCCATATCTCGTCTTGGACACTTAAGCCTGTGGAAAAAACCTAAAGCGAAATCCAACGATTATAGAAGTTATCTCACGTTAACGTTTTCTTCTTCATTGGCGCCTATGGCGAGGAAAAGACTTAATGTGGTTTAATGTACCTAAACAACAATCAATGATGACCAAATTTCTCCCTCATATTGCTCCTCATAATCACTGAAAACTGTCAAAACAAAGTCTAAAGCCCCTGAAACACCAACCCGACGGCCGACCGGCGGACTGATCTGTCTCCCCGATGTCCAAAAAGAGCACACCGAAGAGACGCCGACTTGAGCGTACGTTCTGCGAGTGCGCGAGACGGAATACGTCTCCGTAACAGCAGCAGCATAAAAATGAAAGCCGGCAGCTGATTGGACGAACGCGTCACGTGGGTTTGGCTGCTCCCCGACCATAATGGCGGCTTGTTCAGAATACGGTCTCGTATTTTACGAAGACAGTTCACCAAAACGTGTTTCTGGAAACATTTTAAACAGTCCTTCCAGAAAAATGCTGAGTTTTTTTGTGATTGTTGCGGGCAAAAATACTTAATGCGGCACATTTTCTTAAAAAATACGATGGAATATGCGGGATATTTATGCAATTTTATGCAATAAAATTGCGGGAACTTGCAAAAACTGCTGTTTGATGAAAAAGAGGATGCGAGAGAGATGCACATTATGCATTGAATTATGCGATCACATAATCGTTTTTTTCTGGAGGGACTGTTGAAGAGAGAAATAGGCCGTGCAGTTGGCACACCTATCTACAGCCAGGGGAGACCGTGATAAGACCTATTTCACCTATCTACAGCTAGAGGAGACCATGATAAGACCTATTTCACCTACAGTGCCTTGCGAAAGTATTCGGCCCCCTTGAACTTTTCGACCTTTTGCCACATTTCAGGCCTCAAACATAAAGATATAAAACTGTAATTTTTTGTGAAGAATCAACAACAAGTGGGACACAATCATGAAGTGGAACGAAATTTATTGGATATTTCAAACCTTTTAAACAAATAAAAAACTGAAATATTGGGCGTGCAAAATTATTCAGCCCCCTTTAAGTTAATACTTTGTAGCGCCACCTTTTGCTGCGATTACAGCTGTAAGTCGCTTGGGGTATGTCTCTATCAGTTTTGCACATCGAGAGACTGACATTTTTGCCCATTCCTCCTTGCAAAACAGCTCGAGTCTGCGAGGTTGGATGGAGAGCGTTTGTGAACAGCAGTTTTCAGTTCTTTCCACAGATTCTCGATGGATTCAGGTCTGACTTTGACTTGGCCATTCTAACACCTGGATATGTTTATTTGTGAACCATTCCATTGTAGATTTTGCTTTATGTTTTGGATCATTGTCTTGTTGGAAGACAAATCTCCGTCCCAGTCTCAGGTCTTTTGCAGACTCCATCAGGTTTTCTTCCAGAATGGTCCTGTATTTGGCTCCATCCATCTTCCCATCAATTTTAAACATCTTCCCTGTCCCTGCTGAAGAAAAGCAGGCCCAAACCATGATGCTGCCACCACCATGTTTGACAGTGGGGATGGTGTGTTCAGGGTGATGAGCTGTGTTGCTTCTTTACGCCAAACATAATGTTTTGCATTGTTGCCAAAAAGTTCGATTTTGGTTTCATCTGACCACAGCACCTTCTTCCACATGTTTGGTGTGTCTCCCAGGTGCGTTTGGCAAACTTTAAACGACAACACTTTTATGGATATCTTTAAGAAATGACTTTCTTCTTGCCACTCTTCCATAAAGGCCAGATTTGTGCAGTATACGACTGATTGTTGTCCTATGGACAGAGTCTCCCACCTCAGCTGTAGATCTCTGCAGTTCATCCAGAGTGATCATGGGCCTCTTGGCTGCATCTCTGATCAGTCTTCTCATTGTATGAGCTGAAAGTTTAGAGGGACGGCCGGGTCTTGGTAGATTTGTAGTGGTCTGATACTCCTTCCATTTCAATATTATCGCTGCACAGTGCTCCTTGGGATGTTTAAAGCTTGGGAAATATCTTTTGTATCCAACCGGCTTTAAACTTCTCCACAACAGTATCTCGGACCTGCCTGGTGTGTTCCTTGTTCTTCATGATGCTCTCTGCGCTTTACACGGACCTCTGAGACTATCACAGAGCAGGTGCATTTATACGGAGACTTGATTACACACAGCTGGATTCTATTTATCATCATTAGTCATTTAGGTCAACATTGGATCATTCACAGATCCTCACTGAACTTCTGGAGAGAGTTTGCTGCACTGAAAGTAAAGGGGCTGAATAATTTTGCACGCCCACTTTTTCAGTTTTTTATTTGTTAAAAAAGTTTGAAATAGCCAATGAATTTCGTTCCACTTCATAATTGGGACCCACTTGTTGTTGATTCTTCACAAAAAATTACAGTTTTATATCTTTATGTTTGAGGCCTGAAATGTGGCAAAAGGTCGAAACGTTCAAGGGGGCCGAATACTTTTGCAAGGCACTGTATCTACAGCTAGAGGAGACCGTGATAAGACCTATTTCACCTATCTACAGCTAGGGGAGACCATGATAACCCCTATTTCACCTATCTACAGCTAGAGGAGACCGTGATAACCCCTATTTCACCTATCTACAGCTAGGGGAGACAGTGATAAGCTCTATTTCACCTATCTACAGCTAGAGGAGATCGTGATAAGACCTATTTCACCTATCTACAGCTAGAGGAGACCGTGATAAGACCTATTTCACCTATCTACAGCTAGAGGAGACCGTGATAAGCCCTATTTCACCTATCTACAGCTAGAGGAGACCATGATAACCCCTATTTCATCTATCTACAGCTAGGGGAGACAGTGATAAGCCCTATTTCACCTATCTACAGCTAGAGGAGACCGTGATAAGACCTATTTCACCTATCTACAGCTAGAGGAGACCGTGATAAGACCTATTTCACCTATCTACAGCTAGAGGAGACCGTGATAAGCCCTATTTCACCTATCTACATCTAGAGGAGACCGTGATAAGACCTATTTCACCTATCTACAGCTAGAGGAGACCGTGATAAGCCCTATTTCACCTATCTACAGCTAGAGGAGACCGTGATAAGACCTATTTCACCTATCTACAGCTAGAGGAGACCATGATAAGCCCTATTTCACCTATCTACAGCTAGAGGAGACCGTGATAAGACCTATTTCACCTATCTACAGCTAGAGGAGACCGTGATAAGCCCTATTTCACCTATCTACAGCTAGAGGAGACCGTGATAAGACCTATTTCACCTATCTACAGCTAGGGGAGACAGTGATAAGCCCTATTTCACCTATCTACAGCCAGGGTAGACCGTGATAAGACCTATTTCACCTATCTACAGCTAGAGGAGACCGTGATAAGACCTATTTCACCTATCTACATCTAGAGGAGACCGTGATAAGACCTATTTCACCTATCTACAGCTAGAGGAGACTGTGATAAGACCTATTTCACCTATCTACAGCTAGAGAAGACCGTGATAAGACCTATTTCACCTATCTACAGCTAGAGGAGACCGTGATAAGACCTATTTCACCTATCTACAGCTAGAGGAGACCGTGATAAGCCCTATTTCACCTATCTACAGCTAGAGGAGACCGTGATAAGCCCTATTTCACCTATCTACTTCTAGACTACATAGGAGACGTGATAAGCCCTATTTCACCTATCTACAGCTAGAGGAGACCGTGATAAGACCTATTTCACCTATCTACAGCTAGAGGAGACCGTGATAAGACCTCTATTTCCCCACTACACTTTTACAGCTAGAGGAGACCCTGATAAGCCCTATTTCACCTATCTACAGCTAGGGAGACACGTATAAGCCCTATTTCACCTATCTACAGCCAGGGTAGACCATGATAAGCCCTATTTCACCTATCTACAGCTAGAGAAGACCATGATAAGCCCTATTTCACCTATCTACAGCTAGAGGAGACCGTGATAAGACCTATTTCACCTATCTACAGCTAGAGGAGACCATGATAAGACCTATTTCACCTATCTACATCTAGAGGAGACCGTGATAAGACCTATTTCACCTATCTACAGCTAGAGGAGACTGTGATAAGACCTATTTCACCTATCTACAGCTAGAGAAGACCGTGATAAGACCTATTTCACCTATCTACAGCTAGAGGAGACCGTGATAAGCCCTATTTCACCTATCTACAGCTAGGGGAGACAGTGATAAGCCCTATTTCACCTATCTACAGCTAGAGGAGACCATGATAAGCCCTATTTCACCTATCTACAGCTAGGGGAGACAGTGATAAGCCCTATTTCACCTATCTACAGCCAGGGGAGACCGTGATAAGACCTATTTCACCAAACAGTGGCGTATCCCTTTAAGCTTTGTAGAATGTCCCTCAAATGTCTTGTTTTGAAAAGCGACAAAAACGTCATCTTGGAAACACAGATCCAATTTTCTGACATTTTAGAGACCCAAGAACTAAGCCATTCATCCAGAACATCACCCACACATTCATCCACGCTGATGATAATCTTTAGTAGCAGCCGTACCTCCGGTCTGGAGGCTGCGCCGGGCCGCGATACTTTAACCCACTCGTGGTTGAACAGGCCGAGCCGGAGCAACAGCTGTTTGCTCACAAACACGCAGCTGTCGATGTCCACGCAGCTGTCGATGTCCACGCTGCCGCCGAGGTCCACGCTGCCGCCGCGGTGCCCTCCGACGCCGATCCACCGCCGCGTGTCCACCACGCGGACGTCCACACGGCCCTCCAGAGCCCGCAGGACGCCCGAGAACCCCGAGTCCAGCAGCCTGCGGTTGTCCAGTAGAGAGCGCCCGCCGCCCAGGCCGTCGGCGTAGTGAGCGAAGTCCGACACGCACAGCGGTGGGAGGGGGGCGTCCACGCCCAGTCTGAGAGGCGGCTGGGTGGCGCCGCCGCCAGCCGCGTCCGCTGGGTCCCAGCAGTCGGTCAGAAGCAGAGCGGTGTCGGCCGTAATCCGGCCCTGAGTTACAGGACTGCAGTCCAACACCAGCAGCTCCACCTGGACCACAGGACACACCACATCAACATCATCATCATCATAACATCAACATCAACATCATCAACATCAACATCAACATCAACATCAACATCATCATCATCATCATCAAACATCAACATCATCAACATCATCAACATCAACATCATCAACATCATCATCAACATCATCATCATCAACATCAACATCAACATCAACATCATCAACATCAACATCAACATCAACATCATCAACATCATCAACATCATCAACATCATCAACATCAACATCATCATCATATAATCATCATCATCATCATCATCAATATCAACATCAACATCAACATCAACATCATCATCATCAACATCAACATCAACATCATCAACATCATCAACATCAACATCAACATCAACATCATCAACATCATCAACATCAACATCATCATCATCATCATCATCATCATCATCATCATCATCATCAACATCATCAACATCATCATCAACATCATCATCAACATCATCATCATCAACATCATCATCATCATCATCATCATCATCATCATCATCATCAACATCATCATCATCAACATCATCATCAACATCATCATCAACATCATCATCATCAACATCATACATCATCATCATCAACATCATCATCATCATCATCAACATCAACATCATCAACATCAACATCATCAACATCAACATCAACATCATCAACATCAACATCATCAACATCAACATCATCAACATCATCATCATCATCAACATCATCATCATCATCATCATCATCATCATCATCATCATCATCATCATCATCATCATCATCATCATCATCATCATCATCATCAACATCAACCGGCTAACATGACTCAGCTGATTCTATTTTTTAAGATTATTGGGGCTAGAGCTGGGCGATATGGAGAAAATCCAATATCACGATATTTTTGACCAAATACCTCGATATCGATACCGCAACGATATTGTAGTGTTGACTATTGGTGCTTTCACAAAATATTTACACAATGAGATGTTTGATCAATAATCATCAGTAATGTGGATATAATGACTAAGTGGGGAAAGACGAATAATAGAACAGTTATAGAACAGTCTGGTGAGTTCAGAACAGTACATCACTTTACTGTAATGCAGCCTTTAGAACAGGGGTGTCAAACATACGGCCCGCGGGCCGGAACCGGCCCCCAAGGAGGTTCGATCAGGCCCGCAGGATAATTTGAAAGTGGAAAAAATGCATAAAAGACATGGAATTAATATTTTTAATTCGCTGCAATTCATGGATTATCCGCTAAGGGGCGCACTCTTTCCATCAGAGTAGAAGACAAGCCGCATCACTGAGACAGACTGAAAATAGCAGACGGTATCAATGCGCCATCTGCTGCTTGTTACGACGTTGTTAATACTTGGTCTCTACCTCTCCGCTACACCCTCATTAGCCAAAATGTCGTTATCCAAACGGAGAAAAGTAGATAAGGAGTGTAGAATTTTCAAAGAAAAATGGACCACGTCCTATTTATTTACAGAGATGCACGGAAAACCTTCGCTTTGGTGTGTTTGCAACAAGTTTCGGTATTGAAGGAATATAATATTCGACGCCACCACGGACTCATCACAGCAAAAATATGACGGCTTGCAAGGACAACTGAGAAGAGATAAGATTAACGAATTGCTGGCGGGTCTGAGGAAACAGCAGTCAACTTTCATCCAGAGCCGAGAAGTCAGTGAAGCAGCGGTAAAAGCCAGCTACCTAATTGCTAGCGAAATAGCATTAGCATCGAAGCCGTATTCCGACGGTGACTTTGTTAAACGATGCATGATGAAGGCGGCTGAACTTGTATGTCCCGAGAAGCGACAAGCTTTTGCCAATATTAGCCTGACGAGGAATACTATAGCAGAGAGGATTTCGGAACTATCGGCAGATTTAGACAGTCAATTGAAACAGAGAGTCAAGTCATTTATTGCATTTTCCGTGGCAATTGACGAGAGCACTGACATCACAGACGTGGCCCAACTGGCCATATTTATTCGAGGAGTTGATGAGACATTGACTGTTACTGAAGAGTTTCTTGAGTTGGTGCCAATGATGGACACCACAACAGCCGAGGACATTTTCGGCTCTGTCGTTGCTGCATTGGACAGAGTTGGAGTGGACTGGTCCCGCGCTGTCAGCCTGGCTACAGACGGCGCGCCATCCATGGTCGGAAAGAAAGCAGGTGTCGACAAAGTTCAAAGACAAAGTACAAGCCCTTAATGGAGGAGATCGTTTCTGGACATTTCACTGTATTTTGCACCAGGAGGCATTGTGTTGCAAGTCGCTGAAAATGGACCACGTCATGGAGGTGGTTGTTCGCACTGTAAATTTCATCCGGTCCAGAGGTCTGAACCATCGTCAGTTTGACAAACTTCTCAGCGACAGCAACATTACCCACAGCCTGCCATACCACACTGAAGTGAGATGGTTAAGCCGAGGCGCTGTGCTGAGGCATTTCTTTGATCTACGAGAGGAAATCGGACAGTTCATGGAGAAAAAAGGAAAACCGGTGTTGGAATTACAATCTCAGGAATGGCTACGGGACCTTGCATTCTTGGTTGATATTACTGAACACTTGAACAATCTGAACAAAATGTTGCAAGCGCCAAAAAGTTGTCACACAGTTTTCTGACAACATACATGCATTTAAGTTGAAGCTGACTTTGTGGGAGATGCAACTGGCAAATGGCAACCCTGCTCATTTCCCCTGTCTGAGAGAGTTGTGTGTGTGACCAGACCTGATGACACGAAAGCAGGCGGTACAAAGACAAAATTGCAGGACTACCCGCGGAGTTTGGAGAAACGTTTTCAGGTATTTGGTGAACTTGAGACAGAATTTTCAGTTTTTCGGCTCACCTTTCACAGTTAAAGCTTCTGATCTGCCGGGCTCGAAATTCAGCTAGAGATAATTGATTTGCAGTGTGATGCAGATTTGAAGGGCAAATTTGCCTCTGTAGGTCTGGACAGATTTTATCAGTATCTACTACCAGGGTACCCCAAATTAACAGCCCTGGCTGCTAAAATTTTTTGCATGTTTGGGACAACCTACCTTTGTGAACAAATTTTCTCAGTGATGAATATCAATAAAACAAAAATGCGCGTGCTCACGGTCACAAACGCGCACTTAAATGACATTCTGAAAGTGACAGCTAGTCAGGACATGACACCTGGTGTTGATGCACTTGTACAGGCCAAAAGATGCCAAGTTTCAGGAACAAATACAAGTCCAGACTAGACTAACACCTTTAAAATGCTGCCTTAGATACTGTTTGCATTGAAAGAATACAGCTCTGTGAAGATGAATCCTTACTGTGGTGATTTAAAAAATGTGCACTTTAATGTTAGTCAGCAGCTTCAAAACAAAAGTTGTGTGATGGAATTCTACTGTTCATACAACTCCATAAATTTTCAGTATGTATTGTATGTGTATGTATGTTTCATGTATGAAGTTTACAGATTTACAGGACAGGCGAACACTTTCTTCATTACACATTTAAAATCACTCTCCTTAGTTTGTAAGGTGTACGCAGGGATTACATTTAGATTTTATATGCGTATGTGTAAGTGGTTTAAAAATTCCTTTCTTTAAAAGTCTCCTTTAATCTTAAAGTGCATTACTATATTTGTCAGTACCAATTAAAGTTTTGTGCCTTTGTACAATCAGTGGGATCAGTTGCAATGCATATTTGTGAATGATAAAAGTAAATTGCACATTTGTCTAAGGAAATATGAGGTGTTTCATGAAATGTTTTGTAAAAGGATAGTTCATTAAATTTCAATATCTTCTTTACACCAAAACAAAGGAAAGACATGATATTTTGGTTATTTATAGCAGAGTATGGTATAATTTTAATGGTCTGGCCCACTTGACATCTCCCTAGGCCGTATGTGGCCCACGATGCGAAATGAGTTTGACATCCCTGCTTTAGAACCAGGAAAGACACTTATGTCAGATCATGAAATTACGATATCCAAAATCTATGACGATATCTAGTCTCATATCACGATATCGACGACAGCTCTAATTGGGACATTTCAGGCCTTTATTTGAGAGGAAAGTGACAGGCAGCAAAGAGCATAAAATACACGTTTGCACTTGCCAATAAGTGACTGCAGCCCCCACCTTGGCACTGAAAAGTTATGTCTGCCCCCCCAACATAAATTAATGCATTCATTAGGCTTTTATCTGACAGATTATAACCCACCCGGAGCTCTTGACCTGTAGAAATGACTTTTTAAAAAGGGCCAATATCCATCCAGTGACACAGTTTACCAGAGTAAGTTGTGGACATGAACACTCTCTCACGGATGGCAATCACCAAACCTTCATACTGGTATGGTTCTACTTCATTAATTGGACCCATTTCCACTTTTTCGACAACTTCTCCTGTTAAGAAATGTGCAGAAACTTCTCTGCTCGACATGTTTGTATCAGTGTTAAAATGTTTAAGAAATCTAAATCTTAATAAGGTTTTTGTCAATTGTGAGCTATTGTTAAAAAGATACCAATCTTCATTTTCAAACGAGGTGTATTCATTTACGCTGTGTGTCTGATAAGTTGTTCCTGTAGCACTAAAATGTACCAATTTGACATCCGGGGTCTTACCTGTCCCGGGTCTTCTCCCAGCAGCGGGTGTCGGGGCAGCAGCAGCGGGTCTCCCCGCCGGGCCAGCAGCCACTGTCCCGGGCCGCAGAGCTCCAGCAGCCCGCTGGTGAACCGCTCCGCTCCGGCCCAGCGGAGGCTCTGCCTGCTGCGGGCTCCCAGCACCACTCGGTCCAGCGGGACCGGCTCCAGAGCCCGGACGGTCCCGCTGCTGCCGAGACTCTGGAGCCCGTGGTGCCGCAGGAAGAACCGGCTGGCAAACAGCCGCACCGCGCCCCCGGACGGCGGCGCTCCCGCAGTCTCCGCCTCGGCGCTCGGACCCCCGGTCTCCTCCGCAGTAGTCGGGTGAACGCGCAGCAAAATGCCCGGGCTCGTGGTTCCCTGAGGCGGCTGCGGGGTGAAGAGCACGGTCGGTGGGTCCGTGTCATTCTGGAAAACTATATCTGAGTGAGATTTTAATATTAAAACATCCAGAGGACTCAGGCGCGAGGGGAAACTTTCCAAACAACGCAACTCAGCCTGCACCTGCGCCATCTTGGACCTGCGTCTTCTTCTCTTTTTCTTCTTCTTCCGGCGCCGCGTCATCACCGCCATCTGGTGGACGACCGGAGGAACTACATCAACATCATATGGAAAATAGAAATTAATAGAATTAAATAATAATAGTAAAATAAATAAAAAGGTCGTGTTGTCGTTGGCACACGTGTTCATCATTCACTGTTTTAGGCATTTCACTGACTACTTCCTCTCATCGGTTTGTCATCAGGGCAGTTAATAAAAACAGAAATAAATACATTTTATGTCACAAATGATCATATTTAAAAATAGAACTAAAAACAAACAGACAGACACAACAATTCACCGTTTAAAGTGCAGTTCAGTTGGGAGTACTGGAGTAGTTTTACTGCTGATACTTGGTTGTATAAGGTTGGAATAATGTCAAGGAAAAAGTTGGAATATTTTAGAAAATTTAAGAGAGAAAACTTTCAAACATATTTGAGAAAAAAATTGAATATTTTAGAAACATTTTGAATTAATTAGCTGCTGATACCTTTAGCTCAATGAAGTGGAGAAGACTTTGAATATTCTGAGGGAAAGAGTTAGAATATGTGGCCGGGTTGGGTCAGTGGGTAGAGCAGGCGCCCATATACTGAGAGGTTTATGGTCTTCCCCCTTTCTCTCTCCCCTTTCTCACCTAGCTGTCCTGTCAAAATAAAGGCGGGAAAGCCCCAAAAAATTATCTTAGGAAGGAGAGTTAGAATATTACTAGAAACAAGTTGTAATATTGCGAGACAAGGTTGGAATATTTTGAGGGAAAATAATGGAATAGCTGCAGATACTTTCCCTCCATGAATACTTTGTGTGGGTCAGCAGAGGGCGCTGTGGAGCTGCAGCTTTCACTCCGTGTGTGTGTGTGTGTGTGTGTGTGTGTGTGTGTGTGTGTGTGTGTGTGTGTGTGTGTGTGTGTGTGTGTGTGTGTGTGTGTGTGTGTGTGTGTGTGTGATGCCGTAGAGATGATGGAGGAGTGGAGGAGGAGGAGGCTGCTTCTTCTCGGCTCCGGACACAAAAACACATTCAGGTGAGAAAAAAACCCAAAGAAAGACAGTGACCGAAGCGACGGGATGCTGCAGAGAAAGGGTTTGTGTGTGTGTGTGTGTGTGTGTGTGTGTGTGTGTGTGTGTGTGTGTGTGTGTGTGTGTGTGTGACAGCCACAGAGAGGATGAATGGCTGTCCGGTCTGTAGAATCTCCTCAAAAAAAACAATCGATCCGATGTGATTGTGTTTAATTCAAAATAAAAGCCTCGGTAGCGGCAGATTGACGGTGCATCGGTAGAAAAGGCCCCACGGTAAACGAAGGGGAGGATGATGAGGCGTTCAGGTGCTCGTTACAGGGTGGGACTGCACATCTTCGCCCCCGCCTGTCTGATCATAAATAAAGGAAACCTGCCAGCGTCCGCTCTGTATTTTCAAAATAAAAACAACATTTTAGCTTCTTTACAATGGCAACTATATGAAATGCTATAAAAAAAAAATGCTAAAAGTAACCTAACTCCACTGGTCAGATGAGTTCTAACCTCTAAAGTAGAGACACTTCAGGCAAAAACATATTTTAATTTATTAGTTAAGATTAGAGAAAAGATTTGGGGCTCCTGGGTAGCTCACCCGGTAGAGCGTGCGCCACATGTAGGCTACCGAGGCCCAGTCCTCGTTGCTGCAGCTGCAGGTTCAGTTCTGTTGGAGCCGAAAATTATGATTTCGATATTACCTTTTATTTTGATAAATTGTGCATAAATGCGGTGACATTTACAGTGAACTAGACTCATTGTAAACTGACAATTAGTGTTAACTGATCTTGATGCGTGGCGCATCGTCACAGCCTTTTGACAATCAGCTGATTGAGGCCGTGTATCTGCTGGTCATTCAGCTGTCATTCAGTTTGGGGCCATTTGGTTTGAAGCCATACGGCTGCTTCAAGGACCGCTCAGAACAGTTACATGATTGTGAGTCGAAGTTGGTTTTTGTTATTATTATCTTTAATTTTTGCTCTGCTGTCAATGCTTGTACACCATCTGGTCAGGACATTATTTTTGTGGAAGAGACGACAACGTATCAAATTGAAGTTTGAGCGATAAAGAAAAGTAAACGTGAAAACAGTGTCGCCTTGTCTTGTTTTAAGTGCGTCGACTAAAGGACGAGGGATCAAGAACGTTGTCAGAAAGTTGCTCCCATAAATTCCGACCTGCGGCCCTTTGCTGTGCGTCTATCTCCCTCTCTCTCCCCATTCGTGTCTAAGCTGTCCTCTCAAATAAAGGCCTAAAATTCCCCAAAATGGTCTTAAATAATAATAAAAAAATAATTATAGAAAAGGTCTTGGTTTGGATGAGACATGAGCAACCGTTTCCTGGGAGAAAGTCTTGTGTTAAGTTCAACATTTCTTTCCTGACGTTTCACCGACTGAATAACATCTTGAGAACATAACTGGCAGATTAACTGATGATGAAAATAAGTTGCAGCCCTAAAATAAATAACTCAGAAATCAGAAATATTAAGTGAAAGAGAAACATTTGGAATCTTCAGATGTGAACAGATGTAAAGTGATTCCTGATGAAAGACAAACGCAGGGAAAAATAACCTATATAGGCCTATATATATATATAGAAACTTTTCGCCATTATAGTCTTTTTTATGCCTTTTTTAGAGGTTTTGGTCACTATTTGTATTTAAAAGCCAACAACCAATCGATTAATCTTTGCAGCTCGAGTCACATTCTGCCGCGTTTGATGAGAGCGAGTTTTATTTTGAAAGCCCTTGGCCGGATGTTGTGGTTGTGCGGGGAGACGGCGGTTTGACGCCGCTGGATGCGGAGCTGCAGTGCGGACAAACAGGCTGGAGCCGGAGAACCTGACACCCACAGACCGCCTATGACAGCCGGCCCGGCTCAGCCTCTCTCTCGCGGGGATCAGGACCTGCTTTTATCCCGGGTTAAAGACTCCCGGATGCGGCCGTAAACGCGCAGGATCAGTCCGCATCCTTGCATCCTCGCATCCTCACATCCTCCCATCCTCCCATCCTCCGCCTCAGGCCCGGAGGGGGGACCAGCACCCCGGACAGCACCCCTCCGGACTCTGCTTTTTGTTTCTTTCCGGACTCGGCGCGTCCCGGTGCTGCAGCACCGGAGGGCGGCGCCAGTTCGGTTTGATTTGGGGGTCGCTGTTAGAGGAGGAATAGCCCAGGCTACATGGTGGTTCTTTTGATTTAGTCCTGCGGGAGTGTGAGGCCCAAACCCCGGCCAACCTTCAGAGGAACGGTGGGTTTTCTGGACCAGGGCGTTTTGTGCCGAAATAAAATCCCAGATGAAGATTCCCAAAAGGCGGAAAAGGAGCGGACGGTGCGCCAGGTAGGCCTGATCCGGACCAGGTCTGGCCCGGAATACAGAGATCAGTGTGTGTGTGTGTGTGTGTGTGTGTGTGTGTGTGTGTGTGTGTGTGTGTGTGTGTGTGTGTGTGTGTGTGTGCCCGCAGTGATAAAGCGTTACAAGGGAACTAAATGTATCGATCCGTACCAAAGGATGTTTGTGATGTTTTTGTGGCCCACCGATGGTCTTTTAGGACCGGGACTGATCCGGGTTGTGTCTCTGCTCTGATCTTTAGCTAATTCATAACTCGGGTCAGTCCGGGCCAGATTTATTGATCAGCGGGATGGGATGTTGCGCAAGCGCACAGTGCACCCATGACTGTGCACTGCAGAGAGGAGAGATTCAGTATGGGTGATGCAGAGAGAGAAAGAGAGGGAGGGAGGGAGGAAGGAGGGAGGGAGGGGTGTTAGAGCGGAAGTGTGTCACTGAAAAATTCATTCATTTATTTTATTGTTACAAAAATAAATCACCCCTTTGTTGCCAGATCAGAACAGCAAACATATGACATAAGAAAGGTTAGATATGTGGATTTACAGTCTGAGGTACGGAAAAACATTTGTGCCAAAAAAATGTGGATTTACAGTCTGAGGTACGGAAAAACATTTGTGCCAAAATCACAATTCATAACAAACATTAGAAAATGTAACAATACACTCAATTAACGATTCGATTCACGGTTTTACGGTGATATGATTTTGTCAGGAGCTGCAGACAAATGTGTGAAAAATATTCCTTAGGTACACTGTGTAGTGTTTTGAGTATTTTATTAGCTAAAATCAATATCTCCATTCATAAATATGTCCTCATTGGTGTAAAATGACCTCTGCCAATGATCTGACTTCTCCTCGTAAGCGAAGAATTTCTTATCTGTGTTGACATTGGACGGGCAAGTACAAGGAGGCTTCCATGTTGTTCCGCCATTTTGAAAAACTATAATCACTGAGAAGGGACATTTATATAAAGGACTAGTCTACCTGTCTAGCTAATCCACGACGCGTTTTCGTTCAGAGCCAGCGTCACGTGACTGAAACCAGCTGAAACAGAGAAGGAGGTCAGCGCGAGGCGCTTGTCACAACGTGACATAACGGCTACCGTAGCTGCAACACGCATTTGAAAAAGCGAGGCGCTAGAGAGCGCTATTCGTTTGAATGCAAAATACAATTTTCACCGCTACATGGGAGATATTCCTAAACAGTGGACCTTTAATTTCTATAAACTGATGCAAATCAATAGATTTGTTCTCTTTTCAAAAGTGACACTGAAACTGTATTTTGTCTTAAAGAGAAAAAAAAGAAAAGATTTTATTTTTTCATAGCAATTTTAAATTTTAAATCAAATCAAATACATGGAATGTCTCAAAAAAGAAACGTGTTACATCTTTTCACATTTTTTTTTTTTTTGGATTGTGGCACAAATAGTTTTTCGCTTAGCCTGAATTACACAAAAAAAAGATTATAAAATAATGTAGACTAAAATATTTAAAGATTAACACTCAAACTACAATGCTTATTACTTTATTACTTTTTCTCACTAATATGGTGGCAGAGTTCAATGTATTTTGCATTTAAATATGTAACTTCTGGGTGTTTTATAACTCTGTTTTTGGATTTTGCTGATATGAAAGTGTTCTGTGCTTATTCTTATCCTCTATTTTCCATCTGATGTCAGATTCACCAAAACACTTTCAGTTGGAACTTGCTTATGTGTCAGAGTTTGAACTGGTTACCTGGACAGATTGTTTCTCTTTGACTGAAATAATGAACATGTTCTTCTCTCTGATAGGGCTGTGCAATGAATCAAATTTAAATTAGGGATGCACTGAATCCAGATTTTTGGGGTTGATCTGAATCCTGAATCCCCTGGTTGAGATGGTGCTGACTCCTCCTCCCATCCTCAGTCCATGAACCCAGTAAACTCATGAATGAAGTAAACAGGGACTGTCTTTCCTTTGCCGTACCTGAAGTTGCTGCATTCTGGCTGCTGTCTGGAGATTCCTTCGTGAATACCTCGTATTCTTTCAGATGTTTCAGACCAGATGTTGTAACAGCGGCCATGTTGTGTATAGTTTAGGGTCCTCGCCACCACCAGACCAATCAGCATTGAACAGATTGAACATGTAGCTGGACTTGAATGGCCTTCTTTTGACTGAAAGTTCTGCCACACAACAACTTTTTCTGCTCACCAGTTCCATTTCCACTTTCTCACAGCCTACTGCATTGAACGCTCCACCTACGGAAACACCTTCCCGTAATCAACGGCGCCGTCACTGCGGCGACCAGCGTAGCGTGCCTTGTGCAAGCACAGGGTTTGGTTCACTGGAATAAATTCTAAGTTTCAGCAGAAACCAGAACCACGTCAAAAAGCCCAATATTCAGCCCAATCTGAAGCCCAATCCTGGATTCGGTGCATCCCTGATTTTAATCACGGTTTCAGCTTACAAAAACTAAACGATTATTTTGCTCGTTACGTTTTGCAAGTCAACTCTTATTTTGTCTTTTGTTCTGAACGGTCGGAGTGTCCTCCAAACCACACGGCGATATGGTTTGTTTGTTCCTCTAACAGTAATACGACCCACAGCAGCGTTTCATAAATCCACACACTCTCACTCCCAGCGCGTCAAAAAGTGACGCTTGGTCAGATGATTTTGCCGTTTGTTATTGTCGCAAAAAGTCTCCTTTAGCATCACTTTTTGACGCTCTGGGTTGGGATGTACGTTTAACTGACACGCAGCACAAGAACGGTAGGGCTGCACAATAGGAGGAAAATGTCAAATTGCGATTATTTTGACTGATGTTGCGATTGCGATATGATTCACTATTGGAGGGAATGATCAATTTTTTGGATCATCATTCTCATTTTCATTGAAATACAAATGAAAATGTACCGTAGTCATGTAGTGTGAATCTGTACCAAACAAAGATGTCTTCTTTAGTCTGTAGGATAAGATTTGTAGGCCTGGAACGTCTCTGCAGCACCACAATACTTTATTTTAGAACGGTTTGACTCATATTTTGTCTTTAACAAATATTGCATTGGATATTGCACTAGTCCACATTGCGATTCCAATAAAATTGCGATTAATTGTGCAGCCCTAAAGAACGGGACAGTTAGGTTTAGGAAAAGTAGGCGTGTGGGGTTATAAAATGTAAGTTTCAGTGACAAGAACCGGACACAAATGGGAGACAAACCCCCGGTCTCTTGGGTGAAAGTTGTGCAAGGCGTGGGACATCACGAGGATTGATTATTTGAGAAATAGTCTAAATTCACAATGTTTCATTTCCGGGATTATTCCGGTGCCGCCGGAAATATCGCCGGATGTCCCTGATTTAGGCCAGATGTGCGTCCCCTTCCTCTGTCTCTGTGTTGGCGTTCTAACCTCCGGTGGATTTGTGAGGACTATGGTTAACTGCTCCTCAGATCTCTGCAGGGTAAATCCAGACAGCTAGCTAGACTATCTGTCCAATCTGAGATTTCTGTTGCATGACTAAAACTACTTTTGAACGTCCACATGTTCCACCAAAACAAGTTCCTTCCTGAGACTATTTAGCAGAGGCACTGTGGCTCCGTCCGGAGCTTAGCACCGCCCACGACGATTGTGATTGGTTTAAAGAAATGCCAATAAACCAGAGCACGTTTTATTCCCATCCAGGAATGCTGTGTGTGCACTAGCCAGACCTTCCTCCGCAGCGCTGTGGAGGAAGGTCTGGACATGCGAGACTATTGGTTGATCCAGATAAGGGTCCAGAAGTGCCGGAGTAAGTGTGGATGCCAGGCAGGAACTTAACAGAAGTTATGGGTTTTAAAACAACACGTATGCTACCAGTTATTATATATGTAGTTATTCCAGCAATGTTTGAAAAAAGTGTTTTGGTGAACGTGGCTTCACGTGGAAAAAAAAAGTTAAATAAAACCAGTTGAAGTCGGATGATATTCTGTGGATCTGAAGCTGTTTGTCTCTATCCCGCTGTATGAAGGCTTCTATGCTCCGCCCCCCCATTTGTGATGTCACTGTTTGAGCCTGCGTGTGCAGGACGACGCCTCCTCTTCCTCCCTCTCCTCCTTCTTGTCCTTCTTCTCTTTCTTCTTCTTCTTCTCCCTGTGTTAACTGTGAATTCTGTTTTGGCTTGTAGGCTAACACAGGAACAGGAAGGGTTTTGTCCCACTCAGGATTTGTTGTAAGCCGTCAGGTTTTCCGGGAGCTCAGAACTATGGTGAGCTCGGACCGACTTCGGCAGGTTTAAAACTGGAATGATGCAACAAAAAAAAACGGCTTCTGGCAGAGCACCCCTCCCTCTTCCCCCCTCCCCTCAGGCTACATTTTACATCGCTACGTTTTGGTTTTTTAAGCGTTTGAGTTTTGAGCCCAAAGTGATCTCCGTGCACCAAGTATTTTTATCTCCAGTAGAAGAACTCATCTCCGTTTAAACTAACACGCCCAAACCTCATATCTCATCTACATCCTGGTATCCTGGACATAAACAGGAGGCAGCGTGGAGACTCCGCCCCCTGCTGGTAGTTGCCATGGTAACGTTAGTAGCTTTAAGTCTCAGAGAACACGCCGTGACCGATAAGACCCAATCAGGACGGAGAAACGCTGGTGTCAGTGTCGGCGTCGCCAAAGGTCTCCGTTTGAAACACAACCCTGCAGATTACCAACCAGAACAGGTCAGAAGGGTTTCTTAATGTCTCCGGTTTAGGGGCTCAGAAACACCAGAGCATGGGGAATGAGAGGGGGAAACGCCAGAGCAGGGGGAATGAGAGGGGGAACCGCCAGAGCAGGGGGAATGAGAGGGGGAAACGCCAGAGCAGGGGGAATGAGAGGCCGGAACACCAGAGAAGAGGAATGAAAGGGGGACATGCCAGAGCAGGGGGAATGAGAAGGGGAAACACCAGAACAGGGGGAATGAGAGGGGGGAAACGCCAGAGCAGGGGGAATGAGAGGGGGAAACACCAGAGCAGGGGGAATGAGAGGGGGACCCGTCAGAGCAGGGGGAATGAGAGGGGGGAATGAGAGGGGGGAAACACCAGAGCAGGGGGAATGAGAGGGGGGAACACCAGAGCAGGGGGAATGAGAGGGGGAACACCAGAGCAGGGGAATAAGAGGGGGAAACACCAGAGCAGGGGGAATGAGAGGGGGACCCGTCAGAGCAGGGGGAATGAGAGGGGAAAACGTAACAGAAGATATTCGTTTTTTAAACCAAAACGTAGCGGTGTAAATGTAGCCTTAGTAGGCTAACAGGAAGTAGAAGACCTGTCGGTGAAGAAGAAGAGAAAGCTAAGCTTAAAGTTGAACATTCAGATACTACAGAAGGTTTCGAGAAAGTGTCTGTCAGGATGTTTCACTCTGCTGCCGAGACGCTGCTGGACCTCACAGTTTCTCTCCGTTACACTCCAGTCATTTATCCATGTCACTTAAGAGAAGTCCCGCCCCTTCCTGTGACCACCACGGGACTTTATTTCGGAAAACATCTGTCCGGTAGTGAACGTGGAGAGACGAGTAATGTTTGGATCCTGTTTGAACTGAGCCATGAATTACACATCTCATGTTTGTCAGTTTAAAAGATGATTTATTAAGTGAAGAAAGTTTGTCGTGGTACCCAGTTCTATGACAAACTGAGACTTTCTTCACTCGCTAAAGTATCTCTTAAACTGACAAACATGAGATGTGTAATTCATGGCTCCATTCAAACAGGATCTAAACATTATTTGTCCCGCCCCGTTCACTACCGGACACGCTTTTTACGAAATAAAGTCCCGTGGTGGACACGGGAAGCGGGCGTTCTCCTCTTTCTTCCGAGAAACTCTGTGGTCCCGCCCCTCTGCAGTGATTGGGCGGCTCAGCGGTGTGTTGAGGCGTGCAGCACGTTTCGCTACATCTCCAGTGTTGCGGTGGATCACTGCAGGTGCAGAGAAGCCGTTGTCGAGACACGATGGGAGTCCCTACGCGATGGGAGAATGGCCGCCATCTTGGACAGCTAGCTACGGCAACACCACTTGGACAAACCAAATAGTTATGCCGGAAAGGTCCCTATATATATATATATAGTTTTCCTTTTATTTTTTTATGGGCATTTGGCAGTTGTTTAGCCGCCGATCGGTGACTGCGAGCCGGCTACAGACAACGCCAGATAACGGCACTCTCAGCGGCGTGGCGGTTGAGTTTAGCCCCGAAAAAGCCAGCGTCATTCCGCCACAACAGTTTAGTTCAGACCCTGAAACCACAAGATAAGTTTAGGTGAAAAGACGGCTGATTGGGTTGAAACACTCCCAAGGAACAAACACACGTTTCCTGGGTGAAAGTATTTCGTTTTTTGGCACGAGTGGTGTCGCCGTAGCTAGCTGTCAAAGACGGCAGGCGTTCTGCACGCTGCGTTAGGGGACTCGCCTCGCGTCTCGACAGCCTCCTCCCCTCTTTGTCCCAGTCCGTCCAGTCCTGTGCGGGGCGCTGGTCTGACTGGAAACCCAGCGGACACTCTCCATGATATCTCTGCAGTCCGCCTGAGCTCTGCATGCACTGACGGCGGCCCGTGGCATTTTGCATGCAGAACAGAACAGCATGGTTTGGGGACTGACATGCATTACTATGAATTTGAAATCCACCCTCCCCACCCACGAATCCACTGAAACCTGACGACCATTCACGGCAGACGTGTTGCGTCAGAGCAGAGTCAAACAGCCGAGCACTGACGGGACAGATGGGCGCTTAGCGGCTGGGAGAGTTGGTGATCCACTACGGGGTTTTCCCGCCATTATAAGGTTTAGGTGCAGCACCTGAGCTGCTTTGGGCAGCTGGATGAATGTTACTAAAAGACCTTCCTAAGATCTAATGATTGTAGTTGGACTTTTATTTTAGCGTTAAGTTTTGTCTGTAAGCTTTCTGAGTGTTATGTATTGATGGTCTGCTCTAGCTTTTCCAACGTTTTAGATACAGATATGGTGACAATAATGGTGAAAAATGACACAACACAACTACATAGAGATAAAATCCCACAATGAGACACAAAAGGTATGTGTAAATTGCATTTTTTTACACAACTACATTGCATTTCTTTACACGACTACATAGAGATCCCATTGGGGTCCTGGAAACTTTTGGCCGTCAAACACTTTATTTCCTGCATTCTGGTGAATTTTCCTGCATCGATTTATGGTGCAAATATCTTTATTTATGTTATTCTCCTGTATTGTTCAAAACTTTCTACATCTTCAAAACATCATCACGTTTTGGGATGTTTTGTCCAGGAATCATGTCCATCTCAAGAACAAATCTGTTAGAGAAGGAGAGTTTAAAGTGTTAAAGCCAGAAGCTCCAAAGTTTGAATCTACATAACAGACATTTACATGTGGACATATGCTGGCTCTATACATGCTAAAAGTCCTGATTATTTACATGGAGTCTGGTGGAGATATGCTGGCTCTATACACGCTAAAAGTCCTGATTATTTACATGGAGTCTGGTGGAGATATGCTGGCTCTATACACGCTAAAAGTCCTGATTATTTACATGGAGTCTGGTGGAGTTTGGTGATGGTGATTTCGGGGGTGTTTTATGTTAAACTAAAAGGATCTTACTCTTTAACTAAAAGGTCTATCTCTGTAGGGATCCTTCCCATGATGTTGTCACACACTTAGAATAATAATCTGAGTCTGTCAGCAGCAATAACAGAACTTTTAGTGGACGCTAACTGCTGCTGAACATTTGTCCTGTATTGTTACATTACAGCTTGTTTCTTGCTTAATACTGGACCAATTTTAAAGATAGCTGTTACCATCAGTCACTTCGACATAAAAAGATAGGAAAATAGTGTCCGGATTGAAAAAAAAAACTGAATTACCCTTAATTTCCTTCAGGATAAATAAAGTATCTCTATCTATCTAAACAGAAGAGGCCCCAGAATGGAGCCTTGGGGAACATTAGTCATGTAGGGTTACATTGCAGCTCGTTTCTTTAGTAGAAATAGCGGAGTAGAAGTAGAAAGTGGCACGAAAAGAAAAGACTCAAGTGAAGTACAAGTACCTCAACATTTGGACTGAAGTACAGTACTGGAGTAAATGTACTTAGTTACATTCCACCCCCTGATTGATCGATCGATTGCTCCGCTGCTGGTTGTTAACGGTTTCCTGTTGTGATCTCCGATAATCCGTCGGAGTCAGGATGAGTGCAGAGTGTCCGGCTGCTTCCTCTCTGCACACATGATATTTGCTCCAGTTTCTGCAAATACCATCACCTCCCCCCCCCCATCCCCCAACCCCCTCACCGGCCTGTAGCCTGATCCAGCTGCAGAATGGCTTCTAATGGCCGCCAGCCATCTCTGATGATAATGCCTGTTTTGAGAGTGAAACTGCGGTCTCCCTGAGCGTCCCAGTAACCAACACGTTAGAGTGTTTCCTGTCCTGACGCTGTTACTTCTTCTCCCCTCTCTGTTCCTGCAGATAAATGGCTCTTTTAAGCTGGGAGCTGCTCGTGTTCTGTCTGGCTGGCAGATGCAGTGCCTAGTCCCCGGCCTCCAGGACAACGCCAACATGAACGGGACGTCGGAGCAGGCCGACATCCTGCCGCCAAACTGCATGGTCAAGGACCGATGGAAAGTGGTGAGTCTTGAAGACGAGTGAGAGACAACAGTAGAGAGTAGTATGTAGAGAGACAGCAGTAGAGAGTAGTATGTAGAGACAACAGTAGAGAGTAGCATGTAGAGAGACAACAGTATAGAGTAGTATGTATAGAGACAACAGTAGAGAGTAGTATGTAGAGAGACAACAGTAGAGAGTAGTATGTAGAGAGACAACAGTAGAGAGTAGTATGAAGAGAGACAACAGTAGAGAGTAATATGTAGAGAGACAGTAGAAAGACAGTAGTAGAGAGTAGTATGTAGAGAGACAACAGTAGAGAGTAGTATGTAGAAAGACAGCAGTAGAGTGTAGTATTTAGAGAGACAGCAGTAGAGAGTAGTATGTAGAGAGACAACAGTAGAGAGTAGCATGTAGAGAGACAGCAGTAGAGAGTAGTATGTAGAGAGACAGCAGTAGAGAGTAGTATGTATAGAGAAAACAGTAGAGAGTAGTATGTAGAGAGACAGCAGTAGAGAGTAGTATGTATAGAGAAAACAGTAGAGAGTAGTATGTAGAGAGACAGCAGTAGAGAGTAGTATGTAGAGAGACAACAGTAGAGAGTAGTATGTAGAGAGACAACAGTAGAGAGTAGTATGTAGAGAGACAGTGCTTGTGTTTGGTGTTTTAAATCTTTCTTGTGGCAGAGATAGAGGCAGTTTCCTGTTTCCTTTACGGGACTCTCTCACCACCTCAAAACACAGTGACAAGTCTGATCCACGCGCACATGACTGGCCACCACAGCGGGACACCCTCCCTCTAAACCTTTCACCACAGGCTGCATTTTTCGAGTTTTATTCCTATGCGTATTACACAGCACATTCCTCTTTGATTTTACGTTCACATTTTGCAGTAATTTCCCTCAAAACCTTGCTCTCCCACTGCTAAAGTTGAGTTGGTCTCCCCTCCTCTTCTCTTCATTTTCTTCCTCCTTTTTTATAAACTTCCTTCATCTCCTTTTGTCCTTTTTCTCAGTTCCATTTGTCCTTCCTTTTCCCCTCCTTCCCTTCTTTCGTGTTCCCCTTTTCATGTTTTCATCCCTTCTCTCTCTTTGCTGGTTTATGATTGCCGGCTGAATCTGAACACTGTGATATTATGGTTATAATATAATATATATAATATATAAGTGTGCGTGTTGAAGCCGGACGGTTCAGTGGTTCAGTGGACACTAAATTGATCAGTGAAGTGCAAACGGCCCGCAGGCTCCACGCTGCGATCTGACTGGCTCAGACAGGAGCTGCATTATATAACTTCTACTTTCAGAAACCAAAGGAAGCTCAAAGGCCCCTGAGGAAAGTGATATACATTTATTATTTTACACGTCTGAGCCATTTAACGCACACTATGATTGTTACACAAACAGGGACGCGCAGCAGCACACACACATGCAAGAGAAAAAAAATAAAAATATTACAATGTGAAATAGTAGTATGAGGATGACAGTTTCTTCTCCTGAAAAATCTCTCCTTCCTGCCCAGCAAATCCTCCATCATAACAGCAATGCTCCAAGGTCCAAACGTGCCTGGCTTTTAAAGGGAATGGGAGCTGATCTCTGATTGGTTGATTCCATGTTACGCCCAAAACACACCTCTGATTAATGAAGACACTAAGTACAACCCTTTAGAACCAGGCGCCCGGCACACAGACATTTTTACCGCCGTCAAACTAGCAAAAGTGGATTCAGACACGCCCTAAACGCACCTGTGCCAGGTGCCTCATGCTGTCACCACCCGATGTGAGTCGCGCATGCTCAGATTTAAACTGTTTACGGCATAACGCGTCATACTGAAATTTGTGAATTCCATGAAATAATAAACCTTTCTCATTACAAACAATAACAGAAGATGGAAATCATTTCAAAAACGTTGTAGCTATCTATGCTTGTTTGATTGCTAACGTTAGCTCAAAACCGTTTTTATTGTATTGACATTACAGAAGTCTCTCGTTAGCATCTTCTAGGCATGCGTGACTCACATCTGCACTCGACTCACATCAGGCAGTGACAACGCTGTGCGATCAGATCGTTAACATAGGGCCTGTGGAATAACTCTGTGGAGAGAATGAGAACCAGGGTTACCTTGTAACCGAACGTTATCGCCATACTCATCAACGTTATCGCAGATTTCGTCCTCCTATGGTGCAGCCCTATTAGCTATCACCGGTTTGTTTCACAGCTGAAGAAGATCGGCGGCGGCGGGTTCGGGGAGATCTACGAGGCCTTGGACCTGCTGACGCGGGAGAACGTGGCGCTGAAGGTGGAGTCGGCCCAGCAGCCCAAACAGGTGCTGAAGATGGAGGTGGCGGTGCTGAAGAAGCTGCAGGGTGAGACACATTTAAACAGCGCTGGAATGTAACTCATTCTAAAGTAAACTAGCCAACAATATAACGGGCTACAAGTCCAGCTGAGATGATGAGACCATTAAACACACAACTGGTTGGACACCAAAGACAATCTCTTTCTTTATTACTGGTTTTGGCCGTACCTAAACTTCACACACTGGTGTTTTAAAGGCAGCTGTTACAGGCATCAAGATGTTGCAATGGAAGATTTTTTACGGAGTGATTAACCCCTCTGCTCTTTCCTTTTTTCTTTCCCAGGTAAAAATCACGTCTGTAAGTTCATTGGCTGCGGGAGAAATGACAAATTCAACTACGTGGTCATGCAGCTTCAGGTGAGTCTACATGGGCCTACGAAGGCTTTTATTGTGAAAGGATATAAATACACACTGCACAGACACAGATAATGTTGTTAGCATTCAACAACTCCAGCTGGGATGAGGGTTTAAGAGAGACGGAGGGGAAAACAAGCGGTGCCACAATATGCAACCAAGGGCCGAAACGCTAACAACGTGCCTGTAGTTAGCTTAAAGATTTACGCATGTCATGCCAAAGTGGCAAAATAAAATTTAGATGCATAATTATTTTTTATAGTCCTAACATGAAATGTTTTTCTAAGCTTGGGCTACTGTTGTTGACTTGCAATAGCTGTTCATTTTCAAATTTAACTTACTGTATTTTAACAAATGTTTATCATGTGAAGCACTTTGTGACTTTGTCTGTAAAAGGTGCTATACCAAAGAAACCTATTATTATTATTATTATTATTTGTCGATACCTACTTGTTCACTTCCACCGGGGTTTCTGTCCGTGTCGTTGCAGGGGCGTAACCTGGCGGACCTGCGGAGGAGTCAGCCCAGAGGGACCTTCACCATGAGCACCACCCTGCGGCTCGGGAAGCAGATCCTGGAGTCCATCGAAGCCATCCACTCAGTGGGCTTCCTGCACCGAGACATCAAACCGGTACGATGGGAACCAGATCTCCTTTAACGGTCCGCTGATGTTTCAGCTTTTGATTGGCAGGTAGTCTGGCATTGCAGGTCTGGCTACACCGCAGATACAACCTGGGATGGGAGAGAAAAATGCTCCGGGTTGTTTGCATTTCTTTAAACCAATCACAATCGTCTTAGGCGGTGCTAAACTCCGCAATCTGTGCTGCCTGCACGATGCGATATGCGCATGCGCATAAATAAGTAGTAGAAAACGTGATGGTTTCCCTACACTATTTGTATCACTTGATGGCCAGGCGGCCCAACTGGCGGCATATTTTTGTAGGCTATGTTTTATGTTATTCATTATGCAGTCAACGGCAGGTCTGTTTTATAAAGATATTTAAATTAAGTACTTACTGTCACTGATCCAAAACCACATATCGACGTCCCTGTACCACGCCTTGGCCACATTATTTTTGTGACATGTAGTGTGGGGATGTTGTGATGTGTTTAAATGTAGCTTACGCTATGCATTACGAGGTGTTTACACGGATGCCAATCCTAAATAATAAAGGATTTGTTACATGTTACATCAACATTCACCATTTTGGTTCCATGTGGAATGAAGTCTGAGTCTTTCTGTCACTGCATACCTTCAGTTTCCTCCACACTCCCTTTACAAGCGCTGTAAAATTAATGAAATTCCCGCAAAATTCATGCAGTGTTGTAAACAGGATTATCATCTGCGTATGTGCAAACATCTTGCACGTTCGCATAACGGATTGTGCAGGCAGCACAGATGGCTCTGCTTAATAAAGGAGGATGGAACTTGTTTTGGTGGAACATTTGCATCCCGCAAAATAAAACGCCACATACAATATTAAATGAAGTTTAGCAAGGCAAGAGATAATGGATAGTGAGAATGGGTTGAATAAGGAAGAAATTACGTTTACACCAGACTGTGACTGTATCTGAGAAATGGTTTCTGCTTTTTCTTCCTGCAGTCAAACTTTGCGATGGGCCGGCTTCCCTCCACCTACAGGAAGTGCTACATGCTGGACTTTGGTCTGGCACGGCAGTACACCAACACCACCGGAGAGGTCCGACCGGTAAGAAACCCTATCGGTAACATTTGGGCTGAAAACCATCTCTTTAACAGTTAATTCTGAACCAGTTAAAACCCTAACCCGTATGGAAACAGATGAACATTTGGGAATTGTTTCTGTGACCGTTAGAAGCCGAAATCTAAATCACAATTAAAGTTTCAAATATTGCACAACCCTAATTTGGTTGATATCTGATTAGGAAATGAATATGAAGACAAAGATTTTTTTGGGCTAAATTATAGTTGGGCGAACATTTTTTTGTTTGTTTTTAGCAGCAATGATCTTTCGTACTAAAACACAAACTCTTGTCTCTGTTGTCCTCTGATTTGTTGTTTATGGTTCAGGTGCTTTTAAGCTGCTTAAAAAAACAATAACCTAGTTATAAAAAGGTAAAAAGAAGCAGACAGACAGACAGAGAGACAGACAGACAGCAAGACAGGCAGACATACAGACAGGCAGACAGATTGACAGACAGACAGACAGACCGACAGAGAGACAGACAGATGAGGTGTGTTTGCTGCATTGCAGCACATTAGTTGAAGAGATCACTGACTGTCTGTTAGTCTGTCCAGATGTCCAGATGTGCGAGTGTTCAATAAGGACTGATGAGTGTCCTGATGCTGCATGAGAGGCTTTTCTACATGTTGTCGCTGCCGTGTGAAAACCCTGTCTGTCCCAAACCGTCCTGCTGTTTTTAAGGAAACTAAAAAAGTAACTTGAAAACATTTTATTACAGCCATTTACCTCCGACGAGGTCAGAAGAAGTGGCCACGTCACTGTGTAAATATGTGTAAAACCCAGAGACAGACAGACGTAAAGGCTGACCAGTAGCATTGATTTATGTAAAAATATTAAAATGACCAAACGTGGAGATGCAAGGTTTCTGCCCGACAAGGTCTCACATGTCCAGACCTTCCTCCACAGCGCTGCGGAGGAAGGTCTGACTAGTCCACACAGCATTCCCGGATGGGAGAAAAATGTGCTCTGGTTTATTGGTATGTCTTTAAACGAATCACAATCGTCGTGGGCGGGGCTAAGCTCCGGATGGAGCCACGGTGCCTCTGCTAAATAGTCTCAGGAAGGAACTGGTTTTGGTGGAACGTGTGGATGTTTCAAAGTAGTTTTAGTCGTGCAACAGAAAACTCAGATTGGACAGATAGTCTAGCTAGCTGTCTGGATTTACCCTGCAGAGATCTGAGGAGCAGTTAACCATAGTCCTCACAAATCCACCGGAGGTTAGAACGCCAACACAGAGACAGAGGAAGGGGACGCACATCTGGCTGAGATCAGGGACATCCAGCAATATTTCCGTGAATGAAATGAAACATCGTGGATATAGACTACTGTTAGCTTTCTTCCTCTAACTCTAATTCGTTCATGACGTCTCTCCATCACACTGGACTCTGAGATATTTTTAGATCAGCGAGATCGTGAGCTTCTCCTCTCCTCCTGCTTCTGCTGCAGCAGTGAGATGAATATTTGATGCTCCTGCATGCGTCAGAGACCTGTCTCTCTCTCTCTCTCTCTCTCTCTCTCTCTCTTTCTCTCTGTTGGTCTCTCTCTCTCTCTTTCTCTCTGTCTCTCTCTCTGTCTCTCTCTAATTCTACCCCTCCCCCACTCTTCATCCTACTGCATCTCTTCTTCCTCTCTCTCTCTTTCCTCCCTCCATCATCTCTCAGCTGCTCTCTCTCTCCCCTCCCCTCCGGGACAAGGTTGTAGTCCCCCGCCCCCTGCAGCTGAACAAAACGTCCTTGCCAATCGAGAAGGCCCAGTTCGGAGTAACTTCCTGTCTCAGAAAAAGCGTCCAACGGTGAAAAAAGCGCCAAACACGTTTAAAAAAAAAAGCAGTAAAAGTGTCAAATAAAATATTGGAAAAAGGCGCCAACATGGCGAAAAAAAAAGCAACAAAATGAGAGACAAAACCATCGGGATAGAGCAACAAAAAACGGCAACAAAAAAGGAACTTGATTGGTTGATATCTTTTCGCGTGGTACGAAAGCTCCGAAAAATCTTCCTCGTAACCGTAAAAAAATGCTTTATGTTGCTTTATCGCTGCACACAAATGATAAATCTCCGAACCCAACCTCTCTCAGAAGACTGGTGTGATTAGGAATTGATATTTTGAAGTATTGCTCTCCTCTCTCTCTCCTTCTGTTCATTCACGATGTTTCCTTTTAGTTTCTGTTCTGTCTCAGAATCTCTCGTCTTCTCCAGACGCTAAACCTTATTTTAAAACAATTGTGTTCTTGATATCCTCTCACATGCTATATAATATAATATTATGTTGATATAATTTCATGACGTTCAGCGTGTAGCGATCCCCAGCCTGTGTTTTATGTCCATCTCTTTATGTTTCAGTGTTGTTGTTTTTTTTTTGCTTTTCTTACAGTTCCTTTGGACTTATGATTTTGACGTGCATGCCTCCCGTTTCTCCATCATCTCCATGGTTACCCAGGGATGTGAGTGGTTTCTATAGCGACAGAGGGGGGTCACAGCCGCATCACCAGCCGAACACTGAAGTAAAAAAAACAAAAAAAACATGTTAGCCACCATCAGAGATTAAAGCTGCTCAATATTCAGCAAAAAAAAAAGAAGTCTGGGATCATTATAAAAGGCACAAACATCTCTCATACAGGAGCTCATATTTGCAGAATAGTCATTCACACATACTCACATTCTCATACAATATTCATAGTTTCACACATGGTCAAGACTATGTAGTAATATCTCACATTGAGAGATGTTACTCCATAGCTCCTCCACAGATGCATTCTGGGATAGGAGGAAAAAAAATGCTCTGAGGTTGTTTGTATTTCCTTAAACCAATCACAGTCATCCTGGGTGGCGCTAAGCTCCGGACGCAGCGGCGGTGGCTCCGCTAAGTACACGATTTCCGTGGGGTCTTACAAAGTCTAACATTTCTGTATTTCGCTGTATCACGACTACAAATGAGACCATCATGTAACTTATATTGCAGCCAATCAGCTTTGGTGTTACTGGTGCGAGTCTCTTTCGGATTGTACCAAAGACATAAAACAGATTTAATTCTTCAGCTTTGGGAAAGTGCAAGTTTAGCGATACTTGAAAAACCTGAATTTAGGGCTTGGTTGATGTTGTGATAAAGGTCTTACATTTCATTCATAAAGATCTTAAAAAGGTCTTAAAAGAAGAAGTCTGAACGACAGTCAAAACTGGAACACAACTGTTAGAGTATGAGAACAAATAAATACAAGCACAAGGTGCACGGGTAGCAGCGTCAAAGTAGCCTACACAAGGTCGGAAAAGTGCACATCAACCTTACAGAGTTACACAATGTAATCAAAAACAACCATCGTTGGCAACAAAATCAGCATCCATTACATTACATCACCAAACCGTTTTTAAAAAAACGCCTCCGACGTCCTCAACACACAGTCAACAGACTAGAATATACTGTATAACCAAGAATTAATGAAAGAAAAGAAATGAAGTAGCCATCTTTGAAGTAGTCAAAGATGACTTCTTCCCCTGACACAGTAACGATACAGTAAATCCACATCATGACGCGTCTCCCAGTTAAGTCACGGGAACCTGAACGTGTCATCACATCCTGATTACCACACACACATACGTATGAATAAGATCACAATGGAAACGCCCTGTGTTTCCTGGAGGCCGTGTGGATGCGTGTGTGTGACCCTCTGCTGATGTTTCTGTTTGTCTCATTATTTGGTTATTTTTGTCACGTTTGTGTTTACATCAGGTCGAACAGATTCAGCCGATAAAGACGCGGCAGCAGCAGCGGCGGTGCCCGGTGTTTCATTCAGTGCAATTAACCCCCCTGTTGTCTCCCTGTCCACCAGGCAACTTTGCTGTTCTGGGTCAATATTTTAAATTAAAACTTTTTTTTCAACATGATGTTGTAAATTTTTTGACACTTGTCATTTTTGCCAGCATTGTTGTTGATTTCAATCCAAGTTTTTGTCACTTTTTCTGATGTTTCTGTCGATTTTGTTCAGCAATTTTTTGATGTTTTTGTCGATTTATTTTCTACGATTTTTTAGAATTTTTTGTCGATTAGTTTACAGTGTTTTTTTTTATGTTTTTGTCATTTTTTTCCTGTGTTTTTTGAATCTTTTTTTCTGAAATTTTTGAAGCTTTTTTCAACATTCTTTTATCATTTTTTTCAAATGCTATAAAATTGAACCAAACACCCAAATTCAATGAAATTAGTGAACTGATGATTTATTTGACTTGTGGAGAGTGTCGTAGGGAACCATCCACATTACTTCCTTCGACAGTTTGGTTGAAAGAAACCCAAATTTCTGATACAGAAACTTTTTGAAAATGGGTCAAATTTGATCCGAGGACAACAGGAGGGCTAAAAGCGTAAGGTTTAAATAATACGTGCAATTATTCCTGTTTTTGAAGGTTCTGACTCATTCAGGTCAGAGTTATCAAAGGATGGTTGAAAAAAATCAAGGGACTTTAAAGACGTTTTCTTCTCTCATCCGAGACTTTTTCAGTTCTGACTCTAACGGTGGAAAAACCCAGCTGTAGGAGCCTGAAGTTATCATTTTGAGTTGAGTTTGTATTTGCTCATGTTTAAATCTCTGTATTATAGACTTTGTCAGCATTACTGGGAACGCCCACTAAAACGTGATTTCCAATTTAGTAACCCATTTAATGAGCGTAGACCTTGTTCGTGGTTCATCTTTAATCCTTGTCATATCCTTGTTTTTTTGCTTGGTAAAATGCTGAAAAGTTGCTATGTTGCGTTCTGCGCCTCTAATAAGTTAGACAATCCTGATCTTAAGTTTTATATACTGCCGAAGAGACAGATGGAGCTGGTGTTGATACCACTAACGTCGCTGTTACAGTCCAAATGGAGTTTATTCTTTTAACCCTCTGAGGACAAAAGATGCTCTGGCTCGTCCATACAATGTTTGACAAAACTCCTACTCAAAAAGCGATATTACAAAATATCATTTCAGACATTTATCTACTATGTTAATCACATATTACTTAAAGACTTTGTTAAACTCATATCAAGCACCGAAACAATTCGTACAACACATCATAAGTTAAGGTTTGTTTTCAAAAGAGATTTGAGGATTTTCAACGTTTCAGCTTAAGTGCCAAATTATCTCTTCACACATTGTTCTGGGACATATTTGGCCGTCACTATACAGAAAGCTGAGTTTGTTCTGAACATTTTGATATGAAACACACGGAGATCAGTTATACGCAAATACCTTAAAAAGGAGAATTTAAGAAGATATGTGAAAATACCCTTAGACCTCAGAGGGTTAACATACTGAGACATACTAGTCTTTAATATAGCTTTAATGAATGTGGGATAACAATAGACAATAGTTGGATGACCCTGGGGTAACGTCACTGATAATACAGTCAGATTGAATAATCTAAGATTAACTAAAGGTTAACGTAAAATAAAATAAGATAAAATAGACGTTATTAATCCTACACTGGGGAAATTCTCTTGTTACTTCTATGCAATTTTCCCACCCAGCAAAGTCTTCCAGTGGGCCTGATTGGACCCTTTGGCGGGCCGGTTATGGCCCATGGACCGTATGTTTGACACCCCTGCCTTAGATCGTCAAGTTCCATATGATACCACTATCTTATTTCAGCTAATGGAGCCCGCTGGGTTAAATATGGGTTTCTCTACCGTTCAGTCATCAGTGAAGAAGTCTTTCTTTAACTAAGTCTGGTTGTAGATTTTTTTAAACCTTCCTTGGATATGTTTTCTCATGGTCACAGACTAATGACTTGGTGATAACTGACAGAATTAATGTGAGATTCAGCAGTGATTGTTGATGTGACCGCTGACTAGCTTTTCTCTGCCTTCAGCCGAGGACTGTGGCAGGTTTCCGAGGGACGGTCCGATACGCTTCGGTCAACGCTCATAAAAACAAGGTCAGTGTTTGTTCTCTCTAATGAATTACAGGAATAACTTTAGTGATCCTGAATGAATGAAGGAAATATTCTACCCACGCTGTCCGAGTTTATATGAATGACACAACAGCAGTTATGAATAAAATATAATTAACGACTGAAGGATGAAACTAATCTCAACAATTAGGGGTGTCACGATTTCGATTTTTGACGATCGAAATCAGAAGCAGGATCTGTGATTGCCCCAGTATTGTCTTTCTTTCGCAGCGTAGCTTCGTGGCAGGTAACGTGCAGCTGAAGACACAGGGTAACGTTAGCTTAGCGGCTGGTAGCCTGTAGCTAAATACACAGGGTAACTCCATGGTGCATTCATGTGCACCTCGTTAAAATCTGAGAAACTGTAACTGTTGTTGTAAAGTACCCTTCTGCCATCTAGCGGCTCTCATTGTGCCGTCTCTGCTGAAAAGAAAACTTTGTAAATCGAATCGTGAAGTTAAAATCGAAAGTTAAACCAATCGTGGATTCGAAAAACTGTTACACCCGTTACGGTTAACGGGGTTATTCAAAATGCTCTTTAAGATCTCCGTTTACATGAAATGAACAACACAAACTAAATTAAATACTTAATGGTTGCTGGTTTTAAACCCTTTCTAAAACATCCATCTACATCATGCTGCAGCCCAAAATGTATTTGAATTGTGGATTTGCTGAATTGTGACACCCCTAAACAATCATATCCTCTTTAATGTTTTTTTGTCGTGTTCCTCCAGGAAATGGGTCGCCATGATGACCTGTGGTCGCTGTTTTACATGTTGGTTGAGTTCGCCGTTGGACAGTTGCCATGGCGAAAGATCAAAGACAAGGTCAGACTGATTTTAACGGTTACAAAAACTACCTCCACCAGTCACTGTGACTACAACATTTTCAGGCTTTTTAAGCTCCTACTTTTGGTTAACATGTCCCTTAAAGGGTAATTTCGTTGTTCTCTTTTCAATGTGGACCTTTCCCCATGCATTTATGTCTAAGTGACTAATGTGAACAAAAATCTTTGAAACTGGTCCAGTATTGAGGGAGAGCGCGGCAGCAGTTTTTGCCGCTGACATTTACATGGTGGGTTTGGTGATGGTGATTTTGGGGCTGTTTCATGTTAAACAAAAAGGATCTTACTCTTTAACAAAATCTATCTCTGTAGGAATCCTTTCCATAATGTTGTCAGACAGAATAATAAACTCAGTGGCAAAAACAGAACTTTTAGTGGACGCTAACTGACCTGAACATTTGCCGTGTAGGGTTACATTGCAGCTTGTTTTTTTTTGCTTAATACTGGACCAATTTTTTTGTCACTTAGACACAAAAAGATAGGATAATAGTGTCCGGGTTGAAAAAAAAACTGAATTACCCTTTAAACAGAAGAGGCCCCAGAATGGAGCCTTGGGGAACTCCACGTCATGTTTGTTTTCCACTCATATGTGTAGTTACCTATAGACACAAAGAAGTCCCCATTCTTTCAGTAGGATTCAAACTAGTTTAGGACCCAGAAAGTCCAACCAACAGTAGTATTATTATACAATTTTTGTAGTGAATAATTTAAATAGGTCCAGGTTATAAAAAAAAACTAAAAACTAACTAAAAAAAGTTACCCTTTAACAAGATTAGTTGATTGTTATTTTTCTTTTGCCTGACGAGCATCTCCTGTTTCAGGCATAACTGTACATGAATCCTCATTAACTGACTGCAGCAGCTGAAAGTGATTTTTGTTTGGTGTTTTCCAGGAACAAGTGGGTCAGATCAAAGAGCGTTATGACCATCGGATGCTGCTCAAACACATGCCTTCAGAGTTTAATATCTTCCTGGACCACGTGCTGGCCCTGGACTACTACACCAAACCAGACTACCAGGTATCTAAATACATTGAAAGTGTTTATTTGGATGTATGTGAAGAACAGAAACAGCAGACATGAAATAATGCTTAAAACAAATCAGAATAAATAATTAAAGCTGCAAGCAGCGATGAACGGGCCCTCGCCCCTCCCAGCATGTTGGGGGGTACTGGCTGGATGCCAGTTGCCTGTACTCCTCTGTCCAGTTTGTATCTCTAGAGAACACATAGTATACGTCATGTTGCTTTATATATTATGTGTAGCCCCACTATAGATATTTAATCTGTGTATGTTTGTCATATAAGGCTGACTTCCTGTTGCTAGCAGGTGGCACTAAAAACCTGACTCAATATGGGCGTATAGATGTCTCCAGTGCTGCATCTCATGTTGAGTCATCCACTTGCCTTCCTTCCATGCATCTTAGTCCCTCCCACGAGGAGTCATGGGACGAGAGAGGAACCAAGGAAATGTGTTTTAGAGGGATGAGACATCCTTTCTTCTGAAGCGTCACATGAATCCGTCAGCTGTTAGGGCGGAGTTAGCTCCTTCACCTGCAGGGCTTCCAGGAAGGCTGCTCTCTGTATCCTTAGCTATAGCTCCTCAATGATCCCTCCTCGATGATCCCTCCTCGATGCTCACTCCTTGGTCCTCTGTGATCCCTCCTCAATGCTCGAGGCAGAAATACGAGCTTTGAGACGGCTTTCACCGAGGAGGTACAGAATAACTTCCGGTTCAGCCGAGGCCCGAGGAGCGAAGACATCAGAGATCTCAGAGATCTCCACTTTTGAGCAAAAGTGAAATTTTGAACGTCAAACACTTCATTTTCTGTATTCTGGTGATGTTTTCTGCAACAATTTGGGCCTTTTTCTCCATCAAGTTATGGTGCAAATGTCTTTATTTATGTAAAGCAAATTATTACAGGTTTTTGGAGAGGGTTGCACTGGCCAGTTTTGATTATTGGTGGGGGGGTTTGTAAAGCGCCCTTCCCCCCTGTAAATCTCACCTATGCGTTTTCCAATAGTTTGAGCAGACGGTATTGGGTCTATGCAAATCTACTCCGATAGTTTTGTGAGGGAATGTCTTCTCAGCCTTTGTTATTTGTTGCTTCCTGTAACTTTGTATAAAAGCCTGACCATAAAACTAATTTTGGTCAGAGAGAATCCAACAATTTCTTGTGAGCTTCTTTCTCCACTGAATAGTGGACAGTGAACAGATCCATGAGTCCGTCTCGCTGTTTTTGTTCCAGCTGCTGATGTCGGTGTTTGAGAACAGCATGAAGGAGCGAATCATCACCGAGAACGAGCCTTTCGATTGGGAGAAGGGAGGAGGTGATGTCACGCTGTCGACCAGTGCCTCCACCCAACCACAGCACAACACCCGGCCCACCGCCGCCATGGTGGGGTAAGAACCCAATCCATCACCGCTGAAACAAAGACGGGTTCAAGAAACAAGTCTGGCAGCCGGGAAAAAAAGACTCAAACATTAAACATAATAACTACATAAATTATATTACAAAATACTAGAGGTGATCTGATACCGAAACCAGTATTAGAATAGCCTCCAATACTGCCTAAAATGGTGGTATCAGTATCGGAAAGTACTGGAGTTTATGCTCCGATCCAATACCACGTAATTTAGCCCTGAAGAATTTTTTTCCGTTATGACGGACTGTCAAACTGGACAATAAAATAAAGTTCTGGGGCATGTACAATAGCCAAATACTTAAAACATACTTCGTAAAAGTAAATTTACAGATATTAAAAATGGCGTAATAATTTTACTTAAGAAGTCAAAGTACACAAAAACATTACAGTAACGTGAGTAATTATTGTAATTCGTTACACATGAACTACAACCAAAAGGCTGCCTGGATGGCAGAATATCTAAAACTATTCCCAGTTTGTTAAAAGAAAAGAACCAAAAGAACCAGAATAGCCTTCAAGTAAATGATAAAATGAGTTTCTGAAATCTGCGTCCACAGAGCCATCGTGACGCCGGTTCCCGGAGATCTGCAGCGGGAGAACACGGACGACGTTTTGCAGGACGAACATCTCAGCGATCAGGAGAACGCACCGCCGGCGCCGCCCAGCCGCCCCCTCGGAGAGACGGGCGTCCCCCTCGCCGGGGACACCGGAGAGGCCTGGGAAGACACGGACTTCAACCGCAACAGACTCAGGATCAGCCTGAACAAGGTCCGAACCGTTATGGGAACAGCCCGGCTGATAGTTTGAAAAATGTTAAACAGAAGTCTAACCTTTAGCTTCAGTTCATATTTATGCAGCGTATGCTCATTTATAGTTCCACCCCACTAGATGTTAGAGAAAGATATTGTACTTCCTGTTCAGGGGCGGGGCTTGAAGGGGGTCACAGGGTGGCACTGCAACGAGATATGATATATTTATATATTTTATATTTTACTATTTCAATTTTTTATTTCTGTTCGTCTATAATTTCAAGTGTCTTGAGAGCAGCTAAACTGTGTTTCCTTGTTGGAAAACAATGACAATGAAGATCTATTCTCTTCTACACAAGACATTCTGGTCTGACACTTTTAGGCCTCAAAAAACATTTAAAGCAACACCAAAGATTCTTTTGCACCTTAAAATAATGTTTCCAAAATCGTTTCAGTGGTTCATCAACTTGTAACAGGGTGAACGGCACTTCTGCATTCACTTAGAATTTTTTTCACCCTCTAGCGGCTATAACCGCATTATGCAAGTTTGCCAGATCGGGTAGCGGATCTGTAGTTCCAATGAGACATAATGGACACAATACCGCTTCCAACCTGTAGGGGGACCGAAGAGGAAAAGTGCTTTGGTGTTGCTTTAAACATCTACTGAAAAACATGACTTCCTGTCCGTCCTCAGGGTGCTCAGGAGGAGGAGTCGGGTCGGGGCGCGTGTCCAGCGTCGCCGGTCCGCGGTGGAGCCCCAGAGTCACCGACGGGTCAGGGTCGGTCCTTACGGTACCGCCGGGTCAACAGCCCCGAATCTGAGCGCCTGTCTGCTGCCGAGGGCCGCGTCGACGCCTATGGACAGAGGTGAGCCAAAACTTCAGGAAACTCATTTAGATTCACATTTAGAAATTTAAAATGTGGAATCACTATGTTTTTATTTTGGTTTGTGATTTGACGGCATTAATAATAATAATTTATACAGTTTATTGATCGCCAGTGGGGAAATTACAATTTACACTCTGTTTGTTAGAAATCACTACACACAGGCCTGAAATACACACAGACATGCTCAGGACCTATTCATGCACAAATGGAGAGATGTCAGAGTGAGTGGGCTGCCAGTGCTGGAGCAGCGCCCTGAGTGGTTGAGGTACGGTGCCTTGCTCAAGAGCACCTGGCAGTGCCCAGGAGGTGAAACTGCCAGGTCAACCTGGACTCTATTTTCCCATGTTTCGCGCTTAAGTGACTGACGGGAACAACAATCTTTCAAATGGGTCCAGTATTAAGCGAGAATATATAGTTATTGGGCAATTGTGCACTGCCACTAAAAGTTCTGTTGTTGCCGCTGACAGACTCAGATTATTATTCTAAGTATATGACAACGTTATGGAAAGGATCCCTGCAGAGATAGACCGAAATTACTAAATTACCCTTTAAGAACGTTATCATAATGTGTAATACAGGTAGTCAAACTCTGTGTGTGTGTGTGTGTGTGTGTGGGACAATAGTGTCCAGGTTGGAAAAAAGTTACAGTTTAAAGCGTCTGTTGTTATGTCTCCAGGTCCCGGTTGGACATGCTTGGCTCTCCGTCGCGTCACGTCTACTCCTCCCAGCCGGCTCAGATGCTTTCTGTAGACCCCGGTTGCCGCGGCGACCGGCAGGCCAGCGGGCGCCAGGAGATGTCGGTGGCGTCGGTGGACCAGGAGGCGCACAGCAACGCTTTCATCCGCTCGGTGCCGCTGGCCGAGGAGGAGGACTTCGACAGCAAAGAGTGGGTGATCATCGACAAAGAGGCGGAGCTCCGAGACTTCCAGCCAACCACGTCGGGGACCACGGATGAGGAGCCCGAGGAGCTCCGCCCCCTGGAGGAGCAGGAGGAACGCCGAAGGCTCAGGGCCGCAGGTACAAGCTTCCCGCCTATTTAACTCTGGTTAACATTTTGTTTCAGTGCCTAGGGTTTTTTGACCTCTTCGTTGCTTCTACTTTCGGGTTTTTTTGCCGCCTTTGTCGTTTTTTTGTCGCTTCTTTCGATGTTTCGATGCTTTTTTTGGACGCTTCTTTGGACGCTCTTTTGGCCACTCTGTTGGACGCGTCTTTCGACTTTTATTAAACATTCATGTCGCTCCAGTCCGAAAACAATTTTAGCTTTCTCGTGATACTCTATGATAAATGTGAACAACCAAGTAAAGTACATTAGGTGATAATTCTTAACTTAAGTACAGTAACACTGTAACTGGTGTCTTGCTGCAGTCTTCCCGCCTCTATTCCCTCTGACTAACATTTTGTTTCCGTGCAGGAGGCGAGCTGGTGGTTCGTCCGAAGACCCACACCCGGGACAGCAGCCGTGGGATGCTAACGCTAACGGAGGAGGAGGCGTCGCGGAGGAGCGGCGGCAGCCCCGCCCAGTCGCCCTGCCACTCGCTGCCGTCGGGACGCCCCCGCCGGAGAGAGTCGGACCCCATCGGACCCAACAGACCGGTAAGAGGCGCAGCCAGCCAATAAGAGCAGATGTTGGCGGACAGATGAGGAAGTGGGCAGCCGCTGTACAGGGCGGTTAGCGCTAGCGGGATACGGCTACGGCGACAGTTAAGTTTAGGCACCAAATTGACTCGTTAAGTTTGGGGAAAAGATTGTGGATTGGGTTGAAACATTCCCGAGGAACGAACACACATTTCCTTCATGAAAGTATTAAAAATATATTATTATATTCAAGGTTTTCCCCGCCATTATATTGACCTAAAGCTAAATCAATGTAAAATCAATGTGAGCATCAAAACTAACTAGAGCTAATGATTGTAGTTTAGTATTTATGCATGTAGAGTAAGTTTTATATTTAAGCTTTTTGAGTGTGATTTATTCATGATCTGCTCTAGCTTTTCCAACCTTTTAGACACATATGCTAATGATAATGTTCCAAAATAAAATTGCATGTTTGTTTTATTGAAAAACGTAACATTTTCTTGAGGGAGGAGCCCTTACCCTGCTGTCATATACGTGCTCCTAAGTCTTCCACACACTGAGGGGAAAACACTGATATTAGCCTAGATTTAGTGTCATTTAGCGTAACTTCCGGCTGTTCGTAGCTGTAGCCCTGCTAGCCACAAGTGTAAAGGTTCACCGCTCAGATGGCGGCTGCTGCTCCGCCTCGTTTATCTGTCGGCCAACACGCAGCTTAAAGGACGACTCCGGCACCATCCGAGCCTCGGCTCATCTCAGTGTTGAGGACTCTGCAGCTTTTTACTTCACTTTAGGAAACTCTAAGAAAGCAGGAGGGCGCTAAAGTTAAATATACGTACTGTATGCCCAGTTCACACTACACAACTTCAGCACAGATTTTTCACTCACACAGCTGTGGAATGTAACTAAGTACATTTACTCCAGTACTGTACATAAAGTCCAAATGTTGAGGTACTTGTACTTTACTTGAGTCTTTTCTTTTCATGCCACTTTCTACTTCTACTCTGATACATTTCAGAGAGAAATATTGTACTTTAAACTAAATATTGTACTTTTTACTTTACTAGTTACTTTAGTTACTCCACTACATTCATCTGTTACAGCTTTAGTTACTAGTTACTTTAGTTACTCCACTACATTCATCTGTTACAGCTTTAGTTACTACTTACTTTACACATTAAGATTCCTGCACACAAAACACATGCAGTTCATGAAATATGTTTTATTATAAATGAAACTAGCCAACAATATAATGGCCCACAAGTCCAGCTGAAATGATTAGACCTTTTTTGACACTTTTTTGACACAACTCAAAGATCTTCAGTTTCCTGTCAAAGAGGAGAGAATAAACTAGAAAATATTCACATTTAACAAACTGACATCACAAAAGTTGTATACTGTAGATAAATAGTTGCCAACAGTATCAAAGATCCGATCTCTTTGAAAGTCATGTGGTGTGAACGTAGCTTTAGTTCTGTCCTCATCTGCTCACTTGGTACACAGTTCACCGTCTTGATGTGTGTAAATTTTTATTTTGAGCTGCTGTAGCACAGGAATTTCTACAGTGTGGGATTAATAAAGTCTATCTTATCTTATCTTATCTTATCTGAATGAGCCAAACATCTGGACAGGTGCTGGAGTCGTCCTTTAAAGCAGACAGACTCGTGCAGTGTGTGAGTGTGTCTGTCTGCAGCTGGACAGCTGTCACACGTGTCACATGACGCTCAGCTCGGGGGACGCGCTGCAGAAAGTACAGCTGTGTGAGCGCTGCTGCCACCGTTTTTCCCTCGTCATTGTGGAGCGGAGATGAAATCTTTTCCCATCTCGTTGCTTTTGCTTTGGACCGTTGCTTTATTCTGAAGGAGTGAATGGGACACAACGTGTGTCGGGATGTTGACCATGTGTTCATCTTCTGTTGTTGTTGTTCTGCTGTGTTTTTTCACACACAGACATGCACACACACACACACACACACACACACACACACACACACACAAACATAAATGCACACACACACACACACACACACACACACACACACACACACACACATTGTCGCGCACACACACACACATACACACAGACATGCACACACACACGCACATGCACATGAATATAGGCACACACACACAACCGGGTGCACACACACTCACATACACACACACACACACACACACAAACGCACACACACATGAATGCACACACATGCACGTGCACACACACACACACACACACAGTTTTGAAGATTCAGTTCAGGGTGAACGAGTGTGAAAGGGGCCCCGGGGTTCACCCAAGGCGGCCCCCGGTGTGTGGGGGGAAAAAAAAAAAAAAAAAAAAAAGGGGGGGAGGAGGGGAAAGAGGGAGGGGAGGAGAGGCGGGGCTAAAAAAAAAAAAAAAAAAAAAAAAGAGCGCAAACAAAAGTATAAAAAAAAATCCATGAGAGAACAAAACATAACTATAGCTTTAACAACACTGTAAACATGGATAACATAGGAGTGTTTATTCAAAGACCTGTACATCACTGGGGAACTGTTAGAAGGTTACAATCCTGTATAACGAAATGATGATGGGAAACAAAGGTTGTTTTTTGGTTCGGGCAAGTGGGTTTTTATATATATAGTACATGTATGTACTTGCCCGATGTGGCGTTTTCTTTTCCCCAGGCCCTCGGGCAATGAACCCTGAAGACTATTGAAAACAGACCTGAAAGAAATGCTCATTTTCTTCCCTAACCTCAACCATTATTTACTTTAACACAGCTGAAGTTCATATTCTAACTAAATCATTTATTATTTGGTCATTTTCTGTAACACCTTTTGCATTTATATCTGAATTCATACAGTATACGTGATTATGTTGTACGAATATTACAGGATGCTTACTGGACATAATTTCAAATTTCAAAAGTGAAATGTTTTTTTCATCGGTACCTTAATAAAGTGAGAAGTGTAAGAACACTGACATTGGACATAAAAACAATGTTGTCACTGAGCAGCATCCGGGGTTTGCAGAAATGCAGGGTTCGAGTTATAATCTGAGCTTGGTGTGGGAGATTAATTAACAAAGCTGTTTCAAAGTTTGTTGGTGAAGTGCAGCCATACTGTCTTTCCTGAAAGACTATGGTGCGTAGTTCTTTTGGAAAACAAGTTTATTTTGGCCTGTGTTTTGGGAATTTGTCCGAAATAAGGCTCTAAGGCCAGAGAAATCTGACTCCAATTACCTAATTACTGTGCCTTCTTTTTATCGGACTTAAGTTTACCAGAACACAAGGATCAATCTGAGACGAAGAGTTCAGTTAAGCAAAGTTTACTGAGTCCAGCATAAGAGTTACAACACAGCTGTGGGTTCACAAACAGAGACTAAGTTTCCCTAGCAACAGACATCAAGTCAGAGCTGGTCCACCAGGATCTCGTCCGAAGTGAACCCAGATCTATTCTCTCCCTTAAGCTTTTACCGTCCCCTCACAGGGGGTGTCTTGTAGGCAGAAACTGTTATCTTCACAAACACGCACGCCAAGGTCGGGCCTCTGTGTGGTGCAACTTCCTCTTCTGTTCTCGCAACTTTAACTGTCTTTCTTGTTTTTCTATTTATCTTTCTGGTACACAATGCACTTTTATGCCATATAAGGCTTAAACTATAGTTAAAGGCTTAAACTATAGTCAAAGGCTTAAACTATAGTCAAAGGCTTAAACTATAGTTAAAGGCTTAAGCTTAACATTCTGTGCATCAGAGTTCACCCAGAGTACTTTTAACCACTTCCTCAATGACTGCACACAGCTCTTTTGCAACGAGCACAAATACAACTTTAACTGCTTAAAGTTTAATATTCTACACCTAAACATAAATCATACGTATAACATTGATAAATGCATTATTTGTGATTAAAATAATGGCTGGTGGCATTAGTGACCCCCACAGATTCATGATTTGATGCTTTCTCTCACGTACTGTAACTCGAACCCTGCAGAAAACGTCCAGTGCTGATGCTTTTGTCTGATGCAGAGTCTGTTTTCTATGACGTAGGACAGATGTGTATTTGTGAGCGATGTGATGTGTTGGAGCTCCAACCCTTCATTTCGACTCATTCTAGTGAGGCTGCAACTTTTTAGAGGCAAAAGGTCTTCAACATCTTGTTGTCTGTGTGTTCTGTGTGAAGAATAAACTAAAAAAGCACTCCAAAGATCATGTCGATCAACTTCGCTTTCGCTTCAACTCGGTGGTCGTAGTTTGTCGTTCAGTCAGGGTCGGCTCTCTTTCTGGCTGCGAGTCCTCATTGTGTTTGAGACTCAAGGATTTACATTTGAATTCCGGGTAATGTCAGAGGAATCAGTTCAGGTCATTGTCCAAAGTTTCCTTTCTCCTTTCTTCTCCGTTTGGTTTAGGCGAAATGTGGCGCCTGGGTAGATCATCCAGGAGGCAGGACATTACAGAGCCGGTTATTCATTTTCTCATGAACAACCGAGTCTCTCGCTGTTCCTTGAATCTGTCCGAGGATTTCAGCACCGGGTGTAACCCCCCCCCCCATTTTCCACTGGGCTGCGTTCTGGCTGCGTTCCGGTTTTGTTCCATCCTCCGCCACACGCCATACCACAACGGGAGTCTCTCAGAAGTGGAGTGTCTTGCTGTCCGACTCGCAGATTTTATTGTCTCTACAAGTTCTTTACAGAACAATAAGGTGTTTAATAAGCTAGTATCTACCTTCCCCTCCAGACATTCCTGCAGTTAAACTCCATGCCTTCTCTTTTCTGGAGTTGTCCGCAAGGTATGCGGTCAGCTTTAGGCTTGACTCAGGGAAGAGCATGCCCCCTGCCTTGCATAGTCACATGGGCTGCGCATTTTAAACAACCAGGCAATTCTCATGATTGGGCATGGGACTCAAGCTCAGGTTCGATCACCCTATAGCTGACCACGTTTGATGAGGGTGTCTAGTGTTGAAAGGCCGAAACACCCCCTGATTCAAAGGTACACTAATGATGATGTGTCCCGAAATTTACATCTTTCCCACATCTCAGATACAGCTCTCACGCCACTCTCAACATCAAGGCAAACCTCATACCATCCATTGGCACAATGGACAGTTTACCATCACGTCCCGTGTTTCATAATTCTATTACAGTTGCCATAGGTAGGATTGCGAAGATCCAGGACTTTCTGACTCAAAAATTTGAACATTGACAAAGAAAGTCTCCTAAACCCCTCCCCCCACAAGGGAGAATGAATGCGTGTGCATGAGCAATGATTGACACGCAGTTAGACACCCCCCTGGCCCTGATTGGTGCATCTGAATAGGGAGCTGTGGATTTTTGCAAATCACACTACAGGCTGTAGGTGGTGCCAGAGGAGCCGGATTAATTTTTTTAAATGACCTGCTTCATGTAGTTCTACTGGAACATAGGGTCAGTTTCAGCAGATATGACAGAAAGGTAGTTTTATAAGGCTTACCTACTGCACCTTTAAAAGGATCTGTGATGTCTGTTATGTTTTTTCATCTCCAAGAGGAATCTCTCGTTGTCCGTGGTGTTGTAGAGGAGACATAAACGATATTGGGAGAGGGGGGTGTCTTTTGGTAAATTGACTGGATGGTCTCGCTGTTTCACGTCCTGACGGCTGTCCGAAGGCCCCCGCAGCTCGCGTGAAAACAGACCTGGGTGGTATCTTTTCGGGAGCGGAGAGCCGCTTCACACACACTTTTGGGACGCGCCTTGTCGCGGCTGCTGGAACATCAAGCATTTACTTGAATGGCAGCGATTTCTCGCGGGGGTCGCAGCACCTGTTGGGAAATAGGGTTCACCGACAGAAGTTCCTGAATCTCTGCTTGTCAACGTTAGACATTTCAGTTGGCGTCGTCATGTAAATCATCCTTCTTCTTCTTCTTCTTCTTCTTCTTCTTCACCCTCGGATGTTTGTGTTCTTCTGGTTTGGAGCCAGATAGAAACATCCAGATAGAAACATCCAAATAGTAACGTCTTCCATCCCACCCGCTCGCTGTCAATTCTCCGGACGGCGAGCGTCTCTGTTCACACATTCGATTTAGCCGGACATTACCCAGACTTTGCACTCGGGAGCTGGCGGGGTAAAGACCGCTTCATGTCCACTCTGAATGATTCACACATCTGTGTTCTCACATACAGCTTCTCCGGGGAATGTTAGAGGGCTGCAGTGCATGATGGGTGAAAGGTCTACAGTATATTTTTATACTCCGGCTCTGAAGTACTGAATACCAGCTTTTGGAAAACAAGCTGTATTTTACTCGTTACAGGGCTATGAATTTCTGCAGGCTGCAGTCACACTGTCATCAACTCTAACAACAGACTCAACATCTCAACACGTACAGATCACAAGGTCGCTAAAACACACCACGTATGTGTGTACTGGTAGCTGAAGATGAAAAAGACATCTTCTCAGATCACTATAGAACACAACCCTTTAAGAAGGAGGCCCCAAAGTCCCAAAAGATAATGTTTTCTTTCAAATATGGCGTGCGGACAAGATAAGAAATTAGTTATCTTTCAGGACTTCTGGGCCTCCGTGAATTACAGATGAACGCAATAAAAGATTCATTAAAGTTAATTTAAACACTAAACACTCCGTAGAATTAAAAGTTATTTTAGGACTAAATAATACAAGGTTCTGATAAACGGACAGGCTTTAAAAACAAACGGAAACATATTTGTTTCTATGGAGGACCAAACCTGACTAATTAGGAGAAAAAACTGTATGAATGAAATTGAAAATTTCATAATTTAATCACACTAAGGGGCCGATCACACCGACAGGCGTCGCTGAAGGCGCCTCGTTGGGGCAAAACATTGCTGGACCGGTGGAGCGGTCTTCAAATGGGATTAACGGAAACAAAACTCCTCCACAGCACCACAGAGGAAGGTCTGGCTAGTCCACAAAGCATTCCTGGATGGGAGAAAAACGGGCTCTGGTTTATTGGCATTTCTTTAAACCAATCACAATCATCGCGGGCGAGGCTAAGCTCCGGATGGAGCCACGGTGCCTCTGCTAAATAGTCTCAGGAAGGAACTGGTTTTGGTGGAACATGCGTACGTTCAAAAGTAGTTTTAGTCGTGCAACAGAAAACTCCGATTCGACAGATAGTCTAGCTAGCTGTCTGGATTTACCCTGCAGAGATCTGAGGACCAGTTAACCATAGTCCTCACAAATCCACCAGAGGTTAGAACCCCAACACAGAGACAGAGGAAGGGGACGGACATCCGGCGAAAAGACATGCATCCGGCGGCATCAGAGAAATCCCAGAAATGTCACGCTGTCGATATAGACTTATTAATGTGTTAACATTGTTATTTACGCTAAGTTAGAGTCAGTTAAGCCCGGTAACGTTAATGTTATGTTAATGTAGTCCAACTCCAGCCAATCATACAGTGTTATTTTATAGTTGTTACTGTGACATATAAACAGCATAGACAGGCAGGAAGCTAAATGCTGCTGTCATCACAACAGGAAGGAAGTGAAGCTAGTTTTAGCTTGCGTCTCGCTCACTTGTATGCGCGTCTAATAAAATGCTTAAAAAAGCAAAGTGCCGTGCATGAAAGGAGCGCATGCCAGGTGTTCAGTACCAGAGGGAAACAACGGTTTGCTGACGACACGTTTCTCGCGACGCTTCTCGGTGTAATGGGCCCCTTTCAGTAGAAAGTGTATGTGTATGTGTCTTTTTAGATATCCTGCTGCTCACCAAATTTCCTTTTCTAACGATAAATAAAGTGGAACTTGAAGTGCTGCCAGCGCCCCCCAGAGGCTGCACTGTTCATTACATTAAAGCCACAATATAAAGAAACCAACCTGGTCTCACAGAATTTCCGTGAAATGAACAAGGTAAAGGTTGTGGTAAGCGGGTTTTCGGGCTTTTATACTACTCGCTACCGTAGTCGCTCTTAATGCTACGTCATCTTCTCATTGACCTTACATTGGCATTGTTTTCCGTAGTGGAATGTGTGAATGTTCACACATTCGGTGCAGCCACCACGTAATGAGCTGTTAACAGTTCGTGATCATTTCACGGAATTCTGTGAGAGCAGGCTGAAAGAAACACAGTCGAGATAAACATGTAAAGTTTGTCCTGAGGGTGGCGCTAAAGGAAAGAGTGGATCCTCTGAGGATCAGGACATTTCATTTTATTTTTTGATTTGTGTGTGTGTGTGTGTGTGTATATATATGTGTGTATTTCTTTTGAGATTTTGTCCTGATGGTGGCACTAGAGAGGAAAGCTCAGCGGGGGTCACCAGAATCATTAGGGTTTAACCTCTGGGGAGTCTGAAGATGCACAGCTGCTTCCATGGAAAATAAACGTGGAATCACTGGGCTTCACTTTTATTTTCACCTCAGGAGTTATATATCTCATTTTTCCTGCAGTGAGAGTTTTTCTTCTATTGATTCTTTTTTCTTTTCTTTCTTTCTTTCTTTTTTCAAATCCATTTTTTGCGTTTCAGTGTATGTGACCATTTGATTTCTTCATGCACTCATTTATTTATCCACTAACACGTCAGGTTTGGTCCTCCATACTTGGCGGCTGCTGTTTTTACAGGCTGGACGTTTTTTTTTCCATCCTCACTACTCAATACCTTTTGTTTTCACTTTACCTGCAGCGTAACGTCTCACTGTTTTACTGCCGAGCTGAAACTTACGCATACACACTCACAAACCCACACAGTTTTAGCGATATTCCTTAGCGAGCTCCGGCTATAGACTCAGAGCGAGCCCTCCGCGCCCGCCGCCAACCATCGAGGACTGCCATTCTCTTTTTTATTCCTCTCCAATTCTCCCCTCCTCTCCCTCCCTTCCCCCTCCCCCTCCACATAACGACTGATGCCTTTGCCCCCAAGCTATCGCTTTTAAAAGTACACAGTATGTCGAGTTTGACTCGCCCGAGGAGACACAGAAAAGAGCGAGGGCGCCATTGGGACAACACAAGAAGAAATAAAGTGATGTTTCGGGGTAAGCACAGTTTAGGAATAGTCCTTTACCTCTGTTCTCTCACTCAGTTTCTGTTCCTCCCCCTTCCTCTTCCTTTTCCCTTCTGTTCAGACATATTTCCTCCCATATCTTTTTTGATTATTTTTTCTCCTACGTCGTGTGTCTGTGTTTTGTGTGCTTGACGACTCCATCTTTCTCTTGTGTTCCCTTGTTTTTTCTTTTCTCTGCATCTCCAGTAGTGATTTGTTCCTTCAGAAGTGCAGAAGATGTAGACTTTAGCGAGCTACAGTATGTGCAGTGTTCGTGCTGGTGTGTCCCCTTTTTAAAAGTGCTTCTTTGTGTGTGTGTGGGTGTGGGGGGTATTTTCATGTGCAGCTAGACGGGTGCTAGTCTGACCAATCTGGCAACCCACACAGCTAACAGCCGATTGGCTCTCTGAACTGTTTGTTAGCTTGGAACTAGCCAATGATAGCTGTAGCTGTAACACGCCCGAGGCTCCTCCCCCTCGCAGCCTAAAAACTTCTTCAGTCTTGCTTTTACCGTATGTCTGATCATTTTATGGTTTTAGTTTTTATTCTTATTTATGTATTTTTTTAAATGATTGATATTGTTTTATTTATTTTGTATTATTATTTTTAATATTTGTATTTTTTACGTAATTAATTTTTTTAGCCATCCATATTTTATGTAAGTAATATTTATTTATGTTTTAATAATTTCTTTAACGTTTTTTGGCCATCCATCTTTTACATAATTATGTTATCCATATTTTATTTTTTATTTTTTTGGGCCATCCATATTTTATCTATATTTATTTAAAAAAAATTTAAATACATTTTATTTTTTATTCATATTTGATTTGCATTAGTCTCTAAACCCACTTTGCCCTACAGCACTTTAAATTGAAGTTTATGTTTAAAAGGTGCTAAGCTTGACCCTCTTAACCAATCGGCTGAAGGCTTTAGATGTGTGAGAGCACCAATCAGCTCTCTCGTGTCTAACGCCTGGTCAGGGCGGGGGAAGAGACAAGGGCAGGAAGTGACATCACAGTGTTGGGAGGACGTTAGTTGTAGGAAAACATGAAACATTTAAATACATTGAAATATTTACCTTTAGAGTGGGTCTGCGCGTGCTAACCTCCCTCCCTCTCTCTGATTGGTCTGTCTGCAGCTGGATGAGGAACGGCACCCGGCGCGGCCCAATCAGCTGCGGCGGCTGGCCTCCTACGTCTTCTCCTCCTCCACGCTGGAGACGGAGCACTATCCGCACGGAGGCGGCAGCTTCATCCAGAGGAGCCGCTCGGCCGAGAGCAGCCCCGCCCACATCACCGCCGCCGCCGGCGCCTCCGTGCGGCGCCGGCACGCCGGCACGCTGCCGACGCCGGGCAGCCCGCGCAGCAGACACTCGGTGCTCAACGTGTCGCGGACGCAGCTGCAGCAGATGTTAGCCAAGCTCATGAACAAGAACAGCAGCTGAGAGGACTCGGAACACACACACATATACAGGCACATACACACACACATGTACACACACATATACGTATACAGAGACACAAACACACACATACAGACACACACATGTACACACACATATACACACACACACACAGACACAGACATGTACACACACATATATATACACATATACACACACACACACACACATACAGACATACACACACACATATACTGTACACAGACACACACACACACACACACACACACACACACACACACACACACACACACACACACACACACACACGTGTTATGCAGAGTCTGATAAACCAGTTTTGGGGCCCGGCCACACAGCCGGACTAGATCGGTGGTTATAATTAAATAAACAATGTACCCCCCCTTTTTGAAAAAGGTTTTAGTGGAACAAAGAAAGACTATTATATCTAATATATATATATATATATATATATAAAGATGTCCTACAATGCTGCATCATCAGTGTTGGATTTACTAAACAACAATTTTGTAACTGAAAAACACTTAAATGTTATTTTAAACGGTTAGAATACATCACTAATGTCATCATTCATAGTATAATAACATTCTAGGAATTATGCATGACTGATATTAAAAAAATAATTTACATTTAAAAAAGAAATCTGACGTAGTACTCCAACGTAACTCTAGGGGTACGCGTAGATCAACGACTGTGGAACGGCAATTTATTAAGAGCAGCCATTCCTTATTTAAACAATGATCACGTGGTAAATCTTTGCAATTTATTTGATTTTTGCTAAAAATAAAGTGACCAAAGTTTAGTAAACGATACACTCCCTGATTTGCCCCTAAGGCTACATCAACACAATGAATATCTTTAGTTTATACGCCTCACGTCCACACTACTGCTGGGTCTCTCCGAGCCCCTAAAACTTTAACATTTGGAAACACTGCTGCCCCCGTTTTAGGTTTGAAAACTCCGGGGTTGCTTTGTAGTCTAGACGGACGCATTTGGAAAACGATGATATCTTATCGGTTAGTTTAGCTTACAGATCGCCATGCACATGCCCAGTGTGTGTGTGAACGGTCATGTGATGCGCGATGTCAGACATGTTAATATGGATGCAGATTAGTTCTGCTGCTGGAGCTAAAACTCTTGTGTGGACGGAGATCATTTTTAATCTCAAAACGCCGCTTCAAAAATGAAACCGTAGCGGTGTAGATGGAGCCTACGACATGAACTTTGTTAGTTGTCTTCAGTTTGAAAAGCTGTGAGGAAATTCTGGAATTTGTGGTCAAAAATCATGGAGTGCAACCTTTAAAAAATACAAAACAGAGTCAGAAAATGTGAACAAACAGTTGATTTCATATTTCTATAAAAAAAAAAAGATAACAAAAGAAAAGCTGGTGGCTCAGCATACACACACACACACACACACACACACACACGAAACAACAACAGACAAACACTGAGAGACAGATAATAAAACACGTAACAAGCCATACGACTGGCACACGGCGGCACCGCTGTGCTGCTAAACATGTAGTTACACACACACACACACACACACACACACACACACACACACACACACACACACACACACTCCCGTAGCGCTAAAGACTACTTTTCAAGCAGAGGAACAAGAAGAACAGGAGAAAAGCGCTGACGACGGGAAATATTTTCCATGCAATAAACTCTGAAACAGCGTCTCTGCGAACCCGATGTTGCACACGCCGCCGCCGCCGTGGACCTGGCAAACCGGAGGATAATAATGTGAAGCTGAACATTTCCTTCCTGTTTCTGTGAAGAAGAGGAAAGTCCAACAGAGTGAAGCTGCTAACGGACTGTTAAGCTTTGCAGTATTTGTGCGTTTATTGATCTATTTATTTTCTGCTTTTCTCTGCTGAACTGAAGGAGCGATCGTCGAGGAATGCAGGTCGTCCCCGGCGATCAAGTTTTTTTTTTTGCACCGAGACTTTGGAGTCAACGTTTCCCCCCTCCGATCATCCCGCCCACCGAGCAATACACCGACACCGCTTTCACCGACACGAAAGCAGTGGCCCCGAACGTCTCGCTCTGATTCCAGCTCCATTAAATGTTGTGTGTGAAGAGAGGAGTGTGAGTTTTCTCTGTGAAAAGGGTTTTCCTGAAGATGTAAACTCAGCCTTTACGACAGAAACTGTTACTGTGCTGGGTCTCTGGGTAGACGTACGGTGGCCCGAAAGTACAAATATTTCACACAAAAAAAGAAATGGAAACACTGCAACATTGTACTAGCAAGAGCGAATACACAATGAAAAATCATAAAACAACAAAACAAACATTTCACTAAATTTACTCACAACACCGAAAGTGTGACAAAATAGCAGAAAATGAATTAAATCACGTCACAATATTGGTTTTATATAAATGTTTCGCAAAACAAAAAAAAAACAAAAAAAAATAACAAAAACACTTTGACTAGAGAGAAAACTAATTGACAATAGAAACGACGTAACATTCAACCCAAGAAAAGAACACAACAAAGACGTATTTTTGCAAAACAAAATCAATCACCTGTCACAACTGTTTTGCTGAATGTAGCGATTGCAAATTTTAGTTAGCGAATTTCTGATTTATTTCCTGGACTGTTTAAGAAAAAAGATCCTTTTAGGAAAGGTTGTTTTTTTGCTGTTGCGGGCGGCCGTCTGACTGTCTCTTTGCATTTAAAGCGCCCTGTTTTCAATGTGACACTTTTTTAAGTAGATTTTTTATGATTGTCGGAAACCGTAAAAGGCGGATTGTCTAAGCGTGTAGGAAGGGTTGAGCAGTTAAACGTGACATAGAGCATCATGGGAAGGGGGGACATCACACAGTAGTACTGGCTGTTGTGGGTGCAGAATAGATTAGTTACACAAATATAACTTTGTTTCTGGTCCTGGTGTCAGTTTGTCTTGTGATTGTTGCATCTTTTTGTTGGAGCAGCCGCGGAGCTTAATTAATCTGGAGATTATGACTTGATTTTCTTTTGATTTTAAGATTAAACAAAGAGTTGGTCGCTCTGTCCCACATGTTGGTCCAGACTGAAATATCTCTGCTGGATTGTCATGTCATTGTTGGGTTACTGCGAGACTGTCCTCCCCTGAAAAGCTCCCCCAAAGGTAGTTTGTTCCAGCATCATTCTGACCTATATTTATGTTTCTAGTGGCTGTAGTAGTTCTGACGGAAGCAAAGCAGGAAGTAAGGTGAGGAAATATAAGAGTGCCAAAAGTCCTGGTAGGGAAATTACAAATCCTACTATGGCCACGCTAAGACCAGCCCCTTCAATAGCAGCTCAATCGGTTGGGGTTAGGCATTGACCTCGAGTGGTTAAATAGCATAGTAGTGTGTGAATGCTATTGAAGGGCGGGTCTTGGCGTGGCCATAGTGGGATTCGTAATTTTGCGTCCTGGTAAGGAGGCAGGTTGGGGAGGGGATGGGTCAAAAAAGACTCACCAGGATTTCACCCAGGAGACTGGGGTTCATGTCCCGTTTGAAAAGAAAAGGGAACAAGAGGTTTTTTTTTCCTTTACGGAACAAACAGAGCTACGTCACGTTCCGCGTCACGTGGTCACCTTCAGGAAGTGAAGGAGCGTCTGATTTGAACCCAAACCTCCATCTTTTTAGCAATAGTAATTAGTTTTGATGCCTAAACACGTCGTTACGTCACAACGTTAACGACGTGTTTAAAACTGCGATCGTTACCTTCTCTGGTTTAGATATGAGGTCGAAAAACTCTCCTGTGGGTCAGATTAGAGGGGGGGAACAAACGATAGATATCCTCGTATGGTTTAGAGGACTGGTTGGTTGATGTAGAAGCACTTTATTGTCCCAAGATAATGAGATAATTAAGTCATAATCTCAAGATAAAAAGCTTTAAAGAACACTTTACGAAACCACAGCCGGTAAAAGCTTCAGAAGGTTGGTCATTGTCTCGCCTGCATCGTCCCACGTTTTGGATGTGGTGTTTGAGTTAAATCCAGATCTTCCAGAGGACAAAGTCGATCCTGCTTCCTTCATAAAGATTGCCAATTAGAAATGCAATCCATAGGAAATGATGTTGGTTTTTTGTTGGTGGAGAGACGGTAAGATAACCGTTGACTAGTCCATCGGGTGGCAGGTTTAGGCTGTCGTGTCGGTGTTTTCTGTCGCTCTCGGTTTGATGAAGAGTTGTAAAGGTGACGTGATGTTCGTCTGTGGAGTAGTTTAGTCTGTTTTGTAAAATGTCATCGAGCTTGACAGAAAAACTCCTAGAGCTTTCTGACATTGTGCCGTGTGTCTTATTTCAATCGTGCTTCCTCTTCCATCACTATTTTCTGACCGCTGGACTTCACTGTTGCACTTTATCACTGAGTCGACCGCAGAGGGGGGTCAGGCCGGGCCGAGGGTCTCGTTAATATGGATGCAAAAACACAGATGCAATAAGTGAAATAGGGGATGGAAAAATAAAGAAAAGAGAGTTATTTAAAAAGACGTTCTAGTGGTTCAAACATTTCCAAACCACCAGTTTTTTGTTTGTTTCAGTTCATTTCCATGAAAATCCACTTGCAAAGACTTGAAACATCTTTGAACCCGCATCCAAAGAGAGTTTTGAAAACTGTCTTTGCTCTGAACTGCCAGAAAACCAGATAAAAAAAACGAGGAAAAAATCTGAAATGGACGATCTGCATTCAATTTCAAGTTGATTTTTACAGAAATGAACTGAGAACAACGGCTGCCTGAGGAAAGGAAAAAAATCTGTATGATGGAAGGTATTTTTTTTAATTATGAAAAGGAATGAAAAGTTCCAGTAGAGCAGAGCGAGGGCTTTCTTATTTCACAGCCATTGTCTCCATTTCACAAGCAATGAGAGAGCATAACATTACAGTCAGTAAACGTTGTATGGGCTAGGGGTTAGGGGTTAGGGTTACACAACATTAATGTAGCAGGAGTCTGTTTCAGCGTTGATCGACATGTGACGTGTGCTATTTGCTGGTTTTAGTGAAAGTATGTGAAGATGTCAATTTGAAAATGTTGTTCCTGGTAGATTTCTTAAAAGGAAAATGTCAAAAATGGTATTTCGGTGAAGGAAACTCCATCATGCGAGAATCTGCATTGACTGCGTTTACATGTACATAATATTCCAGTTTTTGCTCTTATTTTTAAAAAGACAATATTCCGACTAAGCTGTTTCCACGGCTAATGAAAGTGAATATTCCACTAATATTCCCGTTTACATGCAGCCGTGTTTAACAGGATGTTTCCAGAGTGTTCCAGCGGTGGAGGATTTGTTGAAGCGTGTGAACACAACGTCACTCTTTCATTCTTTCAACCAGCTTCTTGTCCACAAACCTGTTGATATCCAAGTCTTTGATAATGTTTAAAAGTAGCGGTATTTCTCCTTCTTTTCTTTTGGGCATGCATTTCTACCGCAGCCCTGCAAATTGTCTGCTGTTTGGTTTGTGTACAGTAACCATAGCAACACACAGAGCTGACTGTAAGCCGTAAACAGGCAAGAGGCCATAAACTGTCACAAACTGCAGTAAAAACCCAGCTTGAGAAGCAGATTCTGAATGTGCTGTAAACATATCCAAAGAATGCTTTTAAAACCCGAATAATACCGGAATATCACACATGTAATTGGAAAATGCTAAATTCAGAAAAAGGCCTTTTTTGGAATATCCAAAGCAGAATATTCTGTTTACATGACCTGTATGAAATTCAGAATATTGTCCTATTCGGAATAATAGTGGAATATTAGTGTGCATGTAAACGTAGTCAACGTAAGAAAGGATCACACGTTTGATGGTGTTTGGCTGAAGTTTTAGAGACAGAGGAGATGAAACAACTGATTTGTCAGAGACATTGATATTTCAAGAAACGTCATGATTTTGATCCAAAAAGCTCGCAATTTCTCAAATGATTCAATCTGGCAAAAATGGCTCAAAACAGATTGTCTTTTAGAATTGCACTTTTCTTCCAATGGCTGAAAAAATGCCCTCACCAATCCCTCTCCGTAAAACACCCAACTCTTTCAGGCTGATTTGTTTGAAAAGAAACTGGGTGTTTCACTTTCGTTTAAACATACAACATTTAGGGCTGTCCTCGATTAAAGATATTCTTAGTCGACAAACCTCATGCGATTTTATCGACTTATCGATTAGTTGATTTATTTATCTGTAAAACTGAGTTCCTCCACAAAAAATCATGCAGAAGCATCACTTTAAATCTTGTGTTAACCAGTGATGCTTTCTTCAAAATAAGTTATGTAAAAAATTACCTATGGTGAAAAGAAATCTCAGTCGACTAAGACCAAAACAAACGATTAGTCTACTAATCGACTCGTAGGGGGCAGCCCTAATTCAATTTACCAGCTAAATATACTTGCGTGTGGAAGAATACTAGAAAAATTTATTCAATGTAGTTTCAAAAAGTCTGTTCAGATGTTCACAGACTCAGATTTCAAAGGTTCGACTGGCTATAATCACCGCCTACGTTGTGTCTGCACACAAAACTGCAACTGAAACAAATGTCTTACGACAAAATAAAAAGCCATCAAAGAAAAAACAGCAAGTATTTGTAATCAACATTTAATTGTCGTGTTTGAGAAGATTCATCACATTTAGGCTCTTTCATCAAAAGTCTTTATTTTTTACATTTACCGGTCACTGTCTCCAGTAAGCCTAGAACAATATTTTCCACTTTGAAGGAGAGGTTTTGTCCTGAAAGACAACGATTGTTCCATCCTGAAAGATGGAGGCTGTCAGTAGATCTACAAACGTGTGAAGTAGTTTTTGTTTGGTTTCGAGTTAACCGAGTTACTCTCCGATCAATGAGCCGTTGTGATGGTTGTTTAAGTGTTGAGCTGTGAAACCCTGTGCAACATTAGCCCTCTGCTAACGTCGTACCAAAGCAGTGCTCTGTGGTTTGTTGCTTTGAATGTCATTCGAACGACATTCTTCAAAGTCTGAGCTGTGTCTCCGGAACATGTTCAAAAACGTTTCGGAGTACACGCTACGCGAGAGTAGCCAGGGCGGCCATTTTGTGCAGTGAAAACGGTTGCTTTCTCGATGTGTTAAAGGGCTACATTAAGTAAATATGCACCACTTGCTGTTTCGTTGCGCGGGAGCCATTAACGTCGCTCTGTGCTGAGACTCATCACAGCTCCGGTTTGATGAGGAGTTTGTTTTCATGCTGCTTCGTGCTGAGTTCAGGACTTCCTGCCCATTTTATATTCAGCATAGCATTACAGTACAACCACTTAGAGAATGTATGAAGTGGACTAGCTGCTAACTTTATTTTGCACGTCTGCAAAAACGATTCACCTACCGTACAAGATTGTCACTGATACATGTCAATGTTATTGTCCTGTGTCACCATGAACGCAGTGCTACTTTCAGATAGAAACCGGCGGAAGAAACCTTTGAGTGTGCTTTTTATGCTGATGACACACACACACACACACAACAACAATAACGATCCGCAGCATTAATGACGGTATGTCGAACCAAGACACTGTTTACCGACTGTCGCCACTCTTTGCATGAGATCTGTTTGTACGACGCACCTCTGACTGTAAAATGACTCAAAACAACACTGTACTGTAATTACAACGAAAACACAGTGAATATACACCTCTGACTGAAAAACGTCTGTGATTCTTTTGTAAATATTTCTCACACTGCTACTAGAGGGGATACTCACGGATCAGAGCTTGGTTCTGCAGTGTAGATGCTGACATTTTGTGATGGCTTTTGTGTACAACAATTATTGCTTTTTGTTTTATTGTCTGGGGTGCCAGCCAGGAGAGATATCCTGGCAAAGTTTTGTAGTCATCACAGTCAAATGTCAGCCAACACAAAGGATGTCTGCCTTAAATGTAAAACAAAGTGCTCAAATAACCCAACATAGTAAAGTAGACAATTAGCAAAAAGACCATGGAAACATCTTTGATTTTCATATAGTTGGGCAGTGTATTAACGCTGGTATCCTTTAAACAATAACATAACTTAATAACATGTAGTCTAGAAAAACACACACCATTGTAAACAAACAAACAAAAATATAACCCCTAAACAAGACATATAATCCCCCAATGTTCAACTGTTTATCTTTGGTCGAATCAGTCAAACATTCAAATGTTTAAATAAAGTTCAGTTAATTCAAAGAGTAGAACACATTCAGCGTGTTGTGTGTTAGAGGAAGAAGTCATGCTGCATGATGCTGTTGAAACATCATGGCCTTCTCTTTAATATTTGGCTGTTTGAGCCCACCATTCTGGATGAAACCTTTTATGTTTCATTTTTGGTGATTTGGAGATAACTTCCCATCGGTCACAATCAAGATTTAATCTAACAGTTTTGTTGCAGTGGTAGAGTGACCCAACAACCAATGTGAACCAAGCTGACAAATGTAAACAGTCGGTAAAAAGTTGGACAACTACTTCCTGGTTCGTACTGGACTTAAAGCAGTTTTGCAGGTCAACGGACCAAAACACTTTTAACTTAAAATGAATTCATTATTGTCTAGGCCAGTGATTCCCAACCAAGATGTAAGGGGGGGTACTCCTGCTGTGACCAGCAGTTCCGTGTAAAGATTGTAGAGTAGCTAAACTAATAAAACAAAATTAGAAATTACAATTTGATTAAAAGAATATATCAGCTGTAACACCTGAACTCTAGATGAAATAGCCAGTGTTGTAGTCAAGACCCCCTTTGTCGAGTCCAAGACGAGGACTAGTCAAGACCAGGTCAAGACAGATTTCAAAGAGGTTCAAGTCCAAGTCAAGCCCGAGTCCAAATGAGAAAAAGTCTGAGTTTGAATTAAACCAATTCCCATTTTCTTAACAAGTGCGCTTCAACAATGGAACAAAAGAACTAGTTACTTTAGAAAAAAAGCATATAATGCTGGACTCTGTTTGAGACCAACTAGAATATTTGGGGAGACTGATGGCCGAGTCTGAGAAAAGTGTGAGCGTAGATACCAACGAGTCCAAGACAAATCCGAGACAATAGAAAAATGTTTCGGGTCTAATCTTACTACAGCACTATAAATAGCTAATAGTAATGGCTAAACAGTTGAAATAAAGTGAAAAAAATGTAATGTCCGCAAAATCTGCTTGCAACTTCCATATTTAATTCAAAGGCAACGTTTCGACCCTGCTGGGTCTTCTTCAGGCCTTTTTTGCCTGACATTTTTTTCACTTTAGTATTTTTCATTTGTCCAAGACAAGTCAAATACAAACGACACCAATGACAAGATAAAAACATCTTGGACTTGAGTACTACATCATTATAAATAGCTAATAGTAATGGCTGAACAGTTGAAATAAAAGATAAAAATAGTAGGCCTACCGACTTAACAGTTAAAATGGTTTGCTTAAAATAACTGACAGATGTTTGAAACATTTAGCAATCTAAATATTGACAGTTCAACAGTTCAAGTATGAAAAAATTAACAATATCCACTTTTATATAATGAATAATATTAAACATTTGGAACATACATTGGCCCAAAAAGGTTGAGAACCATTGGTCTAGGCTATAGGAATTATGGCCAAAACAACAAAAACAAGACCCAGGATCCAAAACAAAAAAGTTTTTTAAATTGTCCTTTAAACCTTTACATGTGCAGTTCAAGAGGAAAATACTTTTAATGTTTGCAGTACACTCCAAACAAAACATGTTCTTAAATGCTTAAACTGCTGTAACATGGTATTGTGAGCCAACGCTTAACATAAAGACACCAACTATTCATTTACTGAGGTGCAAAGGTGAACAAATTGCCAGCCTGCCAAAATATAAAACTCCATTGTGTTTGTTAAACGGCCTTTTTGGCTGAAAGAAGATGTCAAATCAAATGTTTGGAGGGTTGTGTGCGTTGAGCTGCTGCTCCTCATGTTGCTCAAACTGCAGAATATGTATGTTCATTTGGTTTCAGTTGATTTAAGCGAGGAAATGTGAAACTGTAACTTGTAAAGTGATTTCCAAAAAACCAATGTACTCCAGTTCTGTTGAAGTGCAGTATTTAGATGTGATCATAAACAGTGGTACTGCGCAGTGGTCAAACTATCAATAAGCTTCTGAAAAAATGTCATCATGTCAATAATTCTGCAACTTTGAAGCCTTTATGTCCTGAGAATTTCCTCAAAACTGGAAGAGTGCTGCTTAGCAGAAACCTAAAACTGTTAAGTCTCACAACCTTTTCTTAGAGTCTGCCACAAACATTTATACCTCATGAATCACATAGTAAAATTAAATACATAAAAAAACATATAGAAAAATAAAACTGGTACACACCTCCCAACTTCCATTGTATTGCATATATATGTTAGTGCTGATCTTTATGGAATAACAGGGTGATATTGTACAGATAATGTGTCTGTTGAGAGTACAAAAACTGCATTGTGTCTTTAGAGGTCTTTATGTTAGTTTTGTTTAGACTGTATGCCACTTTTACCTGATCATTATGAACCATTATGTGAGTCACTAAAAGTTGAATTTCAAAGCAATATTGAAATATTTTAAGAAATAATATCCAGTGATTTCCTCAGACAATATGAAAATTAAGAACATGTCTGTGCCTAGCACAGAAACGGAACTGCCCATTGGTCTGATGGCTAATCTTTCCGAAATATTCAGAAAAGGCCTGTTAAGGTCCTTGCACACGGAGTCTGAAATTTTCAAATGCATTTTTTCATACCTGTTATCCTAAAGATTTGTCATGCACAGAAACCTTGCACACTGAGTTCAATGCATTAATTAATCCATTGCGAAAAAATTGTGATGCTGCTGTCGCTCTGCCTCTCTCCTTCTCCCTCTTTTTATCCCTCGCTTCCCTCCATTAACAGTAACATTACCTCGCTAGGCTGTCCTCTCTGCCTCTCTTCTTGCACAGCCAGGGTGCATCTTTTTGCATAGCCAGGGTGCGTCTTCTTGCGCAGCCAGGGTGCCTCTTGTTGCTTAGCCAGGGTGCGTCTTCTTGCGTAGCCAGGGTGCGTCTTCTTGCGTTTGACATCCAGGATACCTGGAGGAGTTGCGCTGCCCTTGCTGTCTGTCTCCATCACTACACTGTCGCTCTCCTTTTCTGTCTGCATTGTCTCATCTTCCCCTCTTCCATTCTCCTTATCATCGTCCTCCTCCTGGATATTGTCATCTGTCCCGTTGACAGTAGACAATTGGAGTTATAAAATGATACATCGCACTCTGCAAGCATCTAGCTGTGGTGCATTTCTGTAGTCTCTTTGTCATGCTTGCTATGGATGAGAAGAAACACAATAAATGTAACCCGTTCCAAATTTTTATGATGGAGCAAACTTCGGAGGCGGTGTGTAAATGTGATTGACACAGTCTGAGGTTGTCTTTATTTTTTAACGTGTGAAGATTTTGGATGAAAATTTTGGACTTGGTGTGCAAGGACCTTAGACCGATGGCACGTTATTCCGAAATCAAAGCCCATTGTTCTGAAAATATACACTGGAGTGGTTGATGTCCATTGACTTTACTACTACTTTCCAGACTATGTTAACATATTGCTTAATTTAACAGATCTGGGTTCCCTGTTATGCAGATGACACAACTTTTTATGACCCCTAAAAAAAGACTCTAGCTTAGCACAAAGACCAGAAGCAGGGGGAAACTGCTAGCTGTGCTAAGTATCTTGTTAGCTAACAAGCTAGTCAGCAGTCTGTCCTGCAGTCAGCTGGTTTAGTTGGCAGCAGAGTAAAGACTACAGTGAGTTCAGGACTTTAGAGATGCTGCGTTCAGTAACTGCTCCCATCAGTTGTTGGCTAATAGATAGCTCCAACGCTAACGGCTGCTAAAACCATAATGTTTCCAGACTTCCTGTCTTTGTGCTAAGCTAAGCTAAAGATCTGGACCCATCTGTGTGCTAGGGCTGTCCTTGATTAAAGAAATTCTTAGTCAACTAATACTGATATGATTTTGTCGACTAATAACCGACAGATCTGTAAAACTCCAGTTTCTCCACAAAGAATCAGGTAACGGCTCCACCTGAAATCTTGTGTTTACCAGAGATGTGCTCAGAAGAAGAAACTAGTCTTTTAGCATGAAAAAGCTTTAAAAAATGACGAAATCTTAATCAACTAAGACCAAAACGACTGATTTGTCGACTGACTCAGAGAAGGCAGCCCTAATGTAAAAACAGTTCTTGTGTTTTTACAAAATGTCTGAATGTTTCTTTAAAGTTTTTGCAATAACAGCAGAGTTTGCGTTGTCAAGGTAAAGAGGACTGAAGAGCTCACCGTTTTAGTTCAGTGTGATGATCCGTGAGTGTCTTTCACTTGTAAAATACATGTAAGCATTTTTTTTCTATCACTATATGATTGTACAGTACTGCTTGTATAATTTACAGGTAAAGCATGTATTTTAAACTTTTTTTAAATCCAAATGATAACCGTGTACATATATACAGAAATGTAGAAAGTAATTAGGTTTGCAGTTAATCTTAAATAGCATGATAATTAGCGGGGTTTAGTATGTATGTACAGGCTGTATGTTGAATCTTTATGAAGGGAAACACTTGAAAATCACCTGATATCAGACTGCGTGCTGTCTAAGGATAAACTCTGCAATGCATTTTTTGTGCCTTTTATATCAATGTATGTAATCTAGACAATCTTCAAAAGCTTGTGTACAACCAAAATGACATTAAAATGGTTTTGGGGGCAAATGCACCACTTCCTGCTGTCTTTCTTACTGGCAGAGGGACTGTTAGCGAAAGCATGGAAGGTTTCTACACACGTTAGCTTCCTCTAAAACATCACCACGTGTCATGTAAATGTACCTTTTATAAGCCCACCCACCATTTTTTCATAAACCTAACTGTGTCCAAAGTGACGCCAATAGTCCCGACCCAGCGTGTTTAGATAAAGCATGTTTAGATAAAGGAGACTTTTAGCATCAATAACAACGCCAAAGGCACCTGACCAAGTGTCCGTATTTTATGAGATGGGACTGAGAATGTGTTGGTTCTACAACACAATGTTGGTAGAATACTCATTATGATCAACAAGCTTCTTAACTCCAAGTAACAGACAAAATATTGTATGACGTAGCATCAGTGACGTCACCCATTGGTTTGTGGCCTGCCATTTTGAAGCCTCGAGTTTGATGATAAGGGCCCGCTATCTTGGTTTTTGGCAACTGGAGTTGACGATTTAAGTTAGACTTAAGTTACCAGCTAGCACTAGCTAGTTAGATTGGTTGGCAGAACGCCGAACAAGACATATTTATGGGACCAAAATGTTCCAGTTACCTTTACTGAAGTGAGAACACACAGTGAGAGGGTCAAAGTTTAAAGGAACACACCGACTTATTGGGACTTTAGCTTATTCACCATATCCCCCAGAGTTAGATAAGTCCACACATACCCTTCTCATCTCCGTGCGTGTTGTAAATCTGTCTGACGCCCCCACCGCTAGCCTGGTTAGCACAGATCCTGGAGTTAACTGGTTCCAACTAACCTACTTCTCCCAATAAGCATTTTCCTATTTACATGTTGTGATTCAAATAACAACGTCACATGAGACACAGCCATCTTCTAACCGTATACATACTGGGAACTATATTCTCAGAAAGACGAAGCAGCTGCTACTTCTGCTACTTGGGCGCAGTGATTTGCTGGACTTCTCGGGTGCTGCAAGCAAATCACTCCGCCCAAGTAGCAGAAGTAGCAGCTGGCTGTGTCTCATGTGACGTTGTTATTGGTACACGCTGTGAATATAAAAATCACAACATGTAAATAGGAAAATGTTGCCATTATTTTGTCACTTATTGGGAGCAGTGGGCAAGTTGGAACCGGTTACCTTCAGGATCTGTGCTAACCAGGCTAGCGTTGGGGGCGTCACAAAGAGTTACAACACACACGGAGATGAGAAGGGTATGTATGGACTTATCTAACTTTGAGAGATACGGTGAATAAGCTAAAGTCCCAATAAGTCGGTGTGTTCCTTTAAGATGAAAACACGGGCAACAGCCTCTGTCCTGATTGACGGTTTCTAAAGCATCCCCTGATTTATCGTCTGTTTTAAAACAAATGAGAGCATAATTTACTAAATGAACATCATGCTGTGTTGAAGAAGACTTGAAACTAGCGATTGACGCTATACACTCATTATGAAAATGTTTACTGAGCTAATAAATCAAGTGAGAAGTAGGCTCATCTTCTATAGAAACAGACTTCTTTTTGGAGCCAGTGGAAGTTACTGGAAGTTACAGAGAATGCAGCTTTAAGGAGCTTCAGCATTTGTTTCACTTTTCAGAACCGGAAGCTCCATCCATTATTTTAACAGCTCTTGTTCCAAGTGCCTTTGCAATGGGATTTAAGTACTACTACATAAACAAGAATATGAAATCAAACTGACTTTATGAACCTCTGACTAGTTAGAGAGTTATTTTCTGAGTTTGTCACCATAGTTTCCTCTCAGCTCACTGTTAATGTTTCAAAACTTGAAACTTAGTTCAAGTTTATAACATCAACAGAAAGCTGGTTGGACATTTGGCTCCACTGTGACAAAACCAGGAAATGTATCTTTAACCAACAAGATCTGTTTATGGTTTAGAGTGAGCCCTTTCAAAGACTGGAGGCAACACATATTCAATAGTAAGTCTCAAGGTCATTGAAATTAATATTATACTCTCTTGAAAGTTTGTAGCTGTTTTATCTTTTAAATTTTCTCTTTTAGGTAGTTCTGATCATGCTTATGTTTGTTCAAGTGTTTGACTTGGATACTGCATCTACACCGCCTATTCACTACAATGCGTTAGATGCTAGATCGGACACGTTACTGCAATGTTCATGTTTCACATACACACATACACTCTTGGTTGCTGAATTTCTCCCCAATTACGGATTACATTGCGGTTGGAACATGTTCGATTGTGTAGTTTTTGGTTTTAAATACTTATTGGTGATTTTACTGCTGTACTCATTCCACTGCTAAATGCAGCTACATGCTAACATTATCTTAGCTTCCGATGTTGTTATTTCTCCTCCAATTTCCGATCATATCGCTTCTGGAACATGTTAAGTTGTGTAGTTTTTGGTTTGGTTGGTTACAGTCAGTCTTCAGCTGCAATGACGGACGAGAAGCCAGAGTGTTGAAGACTACGCAGTATCCTTGTGTGTTAACGTCGACACATGTCTCGGGTCCGATCTAGTATCTACCCTACTTCGCCGACTCTGTCCCAAAATGACAAGATGGTAGCGCCCGTATCCGGGATATTTTGGCTTCACTCGTACAGTGGGAGGAATTCGAGACATCCATTTTGATACAGTCTGTGGTTTACACGTGCATATATATATATATATATATCTGTTGATTTGCAGACTATATGCACATTTGTGCTAGGTGTTAATTATGATTTTGAAATCTCTGAACTCAAGAAGCTGTAACTCCTTCTAAGTCGTTTTTGTTCACAGTTCTAAGCTTCCTTGTTTTGAATAGTTATTAATAAAGAGTGTTGTCATTTTGTTTCCAGGTGATGTCGCCCACGGAGCAGAGCAGCCCGTCGCCGCCCTCCCCAGACTATCGGACAAAGGGCCAGAGCGACGAGAAAGAGCACTTCCACATCCTTCCTCAACTCCAGGCTAAGAGGGCCGACTTCCTCACCGTCATACTCACCGGTACCTTGCCTCAGCGCCGGAGCTTTGCCACGCCAGATGAAGAAGTCCAAGAAATTCCGGGGCCAAAGGATGACGACGTCACGAAGAGCGAGTCAAACAGCGAGGCAAGTCAGAAGAGCACTGAACGTAGCCAGGATGCAGCGCCTTCGACACTCATGGCCGAGGACCAGAGAGGCCAAAGGGAGCACGCCTCGGTTGCGGATGCAGACCCTGACCTGGAGGATGCTTCCAAAACCCTCGTCCTCTTCTCGCCTGGAGACACTCGTAAGTCTCCATCCGGTTATGATCACGGTCTAGAGGGCGAGCTCGCCACACCGTGTGCTCTCAACTCCCGTACCGACCGCCTCCTGGTCGGCGAGGTGAGTCAGCCTGAACCCTGTGAGACTGGCCGTTTGTCCCCCGCTCTCAGGTCAGACCTGAGGCCATCCACTCCCATTGCTCCGGCGTCACCGCCCTTCACCAAAGTTGAGCGCACTTTCATCCATATTGCAGAGACCTCACACCTCAACGTCATGTCTTCCAACGGTCATTCTGCCAGGGACAGTGACAGGGAAGTCTTGTCCATCATGAAGGCGGCGGCTGCAGAGGATGACGTGTTACTGACAGAGGAGACTCCAGAGGAGTTTGTGCCAGAACAAACTTCACCAGTTGACAAACAACCCCAAACTGAGAATGGTCCATCAACTGTCCTGGCCCTGTCTTTGGAGCCTGTCCCAGAAGCTATGTTACCGGTTCTTGCACATACAGATCTGTCACAGGATCCTAAGAAACAGCCATTATCCAGTGAAGAAGCTGCCAAGCTTCAGACAATTGGATCAGAACTACCAGCTGCCACGAAACCCAGAATCCGCAGCCGAATCCCAGTACTCATCTCTGAAGAGGACTCTGGCTCAGAGCAGTCGTCCTCCCTCTCGGCTCGGGCTCGGCTTCAGCAGCGAGCCAGGCAGCTGGACTTGGCCCGCATGCTGGTCCAGAAGCAACAGGGTCGCTGGATGAGGAGGAGGATGCTGTCTGGGACGTCATCGTCCGTGTCCTCTGGTGACGATGAGCGTCGACGGGCTTCCGAAACTCTGTCCACCACCGGCTCAGAGGAGGACACACATACCTCGGATGAGTCAAGGAGGAGCGCCCGTCTCAAGCCGACTGAAGAGCAAGGCTCCAAGGAGTGCCGGAGCCGGATCCCGAGGCCCGTTACGCCCGTAAAGTGGCCGCCAGGGGGGCTTGCCGCTGCTGCTCCTTCTCCCCTCTCCTTGCCAGACTCCAGCACTACCAAAGGAGCATCATCCTTTACCAACGGGTATGACTCTGTTTCTTCACTATCGTGTATACCATTTTGAATTTTAAGTAGTTTGATAAATATTTTTGAAGAATTTAAAGGGTAGCTTCGGTATTTGTCAACCTGGACCCTATTTTCCCACGTTTTTGTGTCTAAGAGACTGATGTGAACAAGAATCTTTTAAATTGGTGCAGCATTAAGCAAGACTGCTGCAGTCCGCAGCGGCAAAACAAGCTGTAATGTAACGTTAATGGACAACCGTAAGTTAGCCACTGACAGGCTCAGATTATTATTCGAAGTGTCTGACAACATTTTGGAAAGGATCCCTACAGAGATAGACCTTTTTGTTAAAGAGTAAGATCCTTTTTGTTTAACATGAAACAGCCCCAAAATCACCATTGTCAAACCCAGATGATGAACATTTGTCCTGTAGGGTTACATTGCAGCCTGGTTCATGGCTGCCGGTTACAGAGTTCTCTCTCAATACTGGACCAGTTTCAAAGATTTTTGTTCACATTAGTCACTTAGACACCAATGCATTAGGAAATAGGAATTTAGGAAAATACTGAAATTGCCCTTTCTGAAATAACTTTTTCAATGTACTCTTCTGTTTACAGGAATCAGAAAATGGGACTAAGCACTGTCAGCACTCAACGGAAATCTAAACCCGTTTCACCAAGGTCGTCCTCCTCATGTACCCGTCCATCCGCTGGCCCATCCGGCAGCCCTCGAATGCCCCTGCGAGTCCTGTTTGGAACCCGACGCAGCCTTAGCTCCAACCACTGCAGGACTGATAGCCCCTCCCCTCAGAGAGTATGTCCGTCCAGGCAACCCCTCTCGGTTCGAGCCCCAACTGTCCCCATGCTACCGCCCAGGACTACAACAACCATGCGGCGCAGCGTCTCGCAGGAAGCCCAGACCTCCTCTGGCACCACGCCCGCCAGGACCCGGCCCAAACCAGCCGGCGCGGCTAAGGGGAAGCCGAACGCCAGGGAGAAGGTGGTGCCCGCTAGATAATACAAAGAAACTCATAGCTGAGACATGTTTGTGTATAATCAGTCTTCGGACAAGCTACGCCTCAAAGGTTTTCACCTCATTCCATATTAGACTGTGATGTTACAATCACCTCCTTCAATTCGTTTAATGGGTAAATTCCTTTTTTTTCCAACCTGGACTCTATTTTCCCAACAATAATCTTTGAAATTAGTCCAGTATTAAGCAAGACAAAACAAGCTGCAATGTAAGTTATTGGGCAATGGCGCACCTTCAATTTACGTCCACCATATAGCTTGCTGTACTACTGACAGGCTCAGATTATTATTCTAATTGTCTGTCAACATTATGGAAAGGATTCCTACAGAGATAGACCTTTTTCTTAAAGAGTCAAATCCTTTTTTTAAACATAAAAAAGCCCCGAAATTGCTATCGCTAAACCCACCAGACTCCGGTTAAATAAACAGTACTTTTATCCGCATAAAACACACTTGACCTATAGGGTTACATTGCAGCCTAGTTCACGTCTGCCGGTTACAGTGATCTCGGTCAATACCGGACCAATATCAGAGATTGTTGTTCCCGTCAGTCACTCAGACACAAAAACCGAGGAAAAATAGGGTCCAAGTTGAGAAAAAAAAAAACTATAACGTTACCCTATAATGTACACAGACTTATTTTTTCCAAGGACAGCTTACCGAACTCTCTTCATGGGCTTCCAGTAATCTTGAGTGACTGTCGTACAGGAGCGGTGCTGCCTCGGTGCTATGGATAGGTCTGCTGCTCCCTGGTCAATCCCTGATTTAAACTGGTTTCTGGAGCTGAGAATCATGTCCAGTTTCAGAAACTCTCACCTTCCACAAAATCTCCCAGCTCGTCCACAGCTATACTACTCTTCTATTGACAGTACCCTGCTTGGTTCACACTGCATGGTGAAGTATATCACAAATACATTGAATCTGTAGAAGGAAAACAAAAATCTGTACCTTTCAATTATTTGATATAGTTCTCTCCTACCTATTGGGATAAATGGGCAAAAAGAAGAGACCAAATTGGACTGGTTTGAATGCCCGACCAATGTTGATATGATTATAGATTCCTAACTATATCCTGTACTCATTATGGTGTTGGATAAAGAGAAGAGCTGGATATGAACGGAAAATAAATTGCTCGGCTGCTCGCCTTCTCCTCATGGTGTGACAATGGGCATGCTTTAATCATTCTATTTTCTGGGTGTTTTTATTTTTAGTTATGCTCTGAATTGTATATAATAGAATCATTTCCCATAAAGACATTTTAATTTTTTAAATTGCCAAGCAAAGTGTAAATTTCAAGTCTTTAACCTTCTGTTTCTATAGAGAGGCGAAGTGCATCCCCTTCCAGTTGATCTTATTTCGTAAAAAAGTCTGCCCGGTAGTGGAGACGGGGAGAGGCAAAAATTGTTTTGATCCTGTTTGAATTGAGCCAATATGTGTTTGGTACCAGGATGTAACATTACTTTGTGTGTTTGTGAGTCTGTGTGTGTGGTACCAGGATGCAATGTAACTCACAAATTCTCTCTCTTCCTGGCTGATAAAAAGATACTTGACATAAAATATCAGGTAAGATAATGATACATATATTGGGGAACAGAGCTAAGCTAGCTAGCTAACGAGCGAGCGAGGTGATTTTTATTGTGTAAGACGAGAGACGTAGTTCACAGAGCGGTTTCACACTAAACTAAGTGGTACTACGATAAACAGACTTTCTTCACTCGCTAAATCATCTTTAAACTGATAAACATCAGATGTGTAACTCATGGCTCAATTCAAACAGGATCTAAACATTATTTCTCCACGTTCACTACAGGACACATTTTTTCAGAGATAAAGTCCCATGGTGGTCCCGCGGAAGGGGAGGGACTTAGCCTCACTATGTGTCGGCACTATGCCTGTTTTTTTGCGCATGAGAAAAACAGGGTTAACCATGAGAGGAAGTTATACCTGCTTGGATTCTGCTGACAGTGCAAAGGTTTGCTGGATGTTGGAACCCATGTCGTGTTTGTTCGGGGGTTGATGGGCACTGAGCTGTGAAGTAAAGTCTTGGTCATGTGGATGGGTGTCTTGTCATTCTTTTCCCAATAGTTTCCAGTAAACCCAAGGACCCCAAAGGATCCAGGCTTTCCACAATGACTTGGGTCCAGATCAGGTCCATCTCGACTTGGCGTCACGTCTGTATTAGTCTGGATCAACGGAAATACATTTCCAGGACAAAGCCCGACATCGTACATTTTGCAGGATGTCCGCTCTCTGTGTGTTTTGCTGACAGACACAGACACACACAGACACACACACTAAACTTCAGGCCAGTTACATCGGCTACAGCGAAAGCTCTGTGTGGAGCCTCCACAGAACCATAAATCAGACTTAAAGTGATGGTTCGGAGTAATTCACCCTAGGGTCCTTTGCACCATGACCTCGAGCCAAACACCCCCCCAGAAGCTTTTTTCACCTGGGTCTAACATTGGGAGAGTTAGCGTAGAGTAGCGTTATCAGCTGAATAGCTTAGCGCAGGGGCTAACGGACCCACGTTTGTATCTCTTAAATGACCCCACTAACAATGCCCGAAATGATACCAAACATCTACAAGTAGTACAAATAGGTTATGCTCTCATAAAACGATGGATTGGAAAGTTTGTAAGTACACCAGAAGTTTATGTAAATAACACTTGCCTGCTGGCTTCTGCTCTCTGCTGTTGTTGTTGCTGCTGTAAGACGAGTGCTTAGGGCTATGGGGTGCCGTTTGTAAAGCAGCTCACTCTGAAAATAACAGCAACATTTTGTCACATTTAGCTTCAAACAATGTTTAAAAAACTGGTATGAATTTTTGAGGGTCACTTCTTAGCACATTTAGAACAATATTTGTCAACTTAGAGATATTTTAAATAGTTAAATCTAAACATTAAATGTTACACCTAAATGTTAAATCTAAATCTAAATGTTAAATTTAAATATGAATCTAAATATTAAATCTAAATGTTAAATCTAAATCTAAATGTTAAATCTAAATATTAAATCTTAATCTAAATCTAAATGTTAAATCTAAATGTTAAATCTAAATCTAAATGTTTAATCTAAATATTAAATCTAAATATAAATATAAATGTTAAATCTAAATATTAAATCTAAATCTAAAAGTTAAATCTAAATATTAAATCTAAATCTAAATGTTAAATATAAATGTTAAATCTAAATCTAAATGTTGAATCTAAATGTTTCGGGTGAAACTAAATATTTAGCTAATATGCAAATTCCAAATGCCGGTAACCGGAAGTACCAAAATAAAAGCTTGAGGAGGTCAGTGTGTGTTTATAGTGTCAAATAACGAATAAAAAAACATCTCATCCGGGGAAATGGACTCTTGGACATGGATTATCGTGATAATAACTAACTAAATAATAAACACGTTTGGAGAAACTGAAGAGTACTTTGAGTTTTTAGTGTCACTTTTATGAAGGCGGCGAGACTTATGACCTGTAGCCACTATAGCCAGCCACGAGGGGGCTCACTTTGACTGATCTGTCATGTTCGCTTGCATGAAGGCCAGCAAGAGCCTGTCCCCGCCCGCCCCTGACCAGGTACGGTAGTGTCGGCCATGGTCGCGCTGCGAAAATGTCCAACGAATCGGCGTTAAGGCCATTTTACAGTTGTGCGTCAAATCGACGGCGCAGGGTCCGGCGTAGACGCAGACCCCTCTGCGTCTACGCCGGACCCTATGCCGTAGCCTGACGTGCACCTCTCGAAAAATTTAACTACACTCCCGACTCATTTCCTGGTTCTTATTCTCCATAAACAACATGAAATCAAGGAGAGGGTTAACTTCTCCTGCTACATATTTCCCACTGTAGTCAGATAGCACAGAGGAAACACTTTGTTTCTCTCACTATGACTCTAGAGTCGCTACTCGCTCCGAGCTCCGAAGGTAATCGCCGGCACTCTCTCACTTCTCTCTACCACGCACTCCCCACACACACACACGCAGCTCGACGCACACACCAGCGCACAAGTATAAACATCAGGCCACTTTTTAAGGCTACGGCGAGAGCTCTGCGTGGAGCCGACGCACAACTATAAAATGGCCTTTAGCCGAGAACATTGGCAGAGCTGTCCTGGCGGCTATACAAAATTTTTCAACAGCGACAGCAACCACCTCAGGGCCACCACAGGCCACCTCGGTAAGTTGCTATGTTTTCCAAATCACGTAGCATTGGATTCTTGTCAAGGCTAACTTAACTAAACTAGCTAACGGTAGCCAGTAGAGATTTGCTACTAGCACCAATGCGCTTTATGTGTAGCATATTTGTTTCTATAAACCTTAAAACTCACACCGGTTAAGTTACGCAGTGGGATGAACTCATGAGTAAATGTGAGTTCAAGATTATGTGAAGATGTTCTGAGCAGCAAAGCATAAATTATATAATTTAGCGTTACAGCTAACGGAGGCTACTTGTCACCCCTCAGGCCCACAAATGACACTGTAAATTGTTGGTCAAATCGAAATCTGCCTCTGTCCTCAGTCAGACATCTCACCTTGGCTTACCTGCTGGCCTTTACTCACAAGATAAAACCGTTCTCTGATTGGCTAGAGAGAGAGCAATGCTGATGGAGGACAGAGGCAGTCACAATGATAAAGACATTTAATTTAATGTGAATAAGGTACCAGAGTGTATACTGTAAAAAAGCATAAAATGTATCTCTCTTTGTTTCTACATTTTCCTGCTTTTTTTGTCCTTTGCCAATCCAACCCTGTTTTTTAGACTGCTGGGCATATAAACATTAAAAACACATGAAATATAATGTTGCTAATATTTTGCTAATGTCTCTTCAGGCTCCCACCATCTATAATAACCCACCGGGGCCAGCCACACCCACCACCTCCACTGGGACATCATACCGCTTGGTATACTTTCATACTCATGTAACCTAAGTGGCTGTTGGTTATTTAATTTGTGTGGTGTAATGTTTCGGCATTAGTTCCAATCATGGTGGCATATTTTACACAACACCAGCATTTTGAATTAATAAATTGCTTATTGACAAAAAAAAGGTTAAGGAACCACCTAGTAATCGATCAGTCGTATAGAGACCCCATGATTGGTTGATGATACTACCAGTTAGTTGGTTTGCATCTACAGTTTGCATTCACAAATAACTAAAAACGTATTGCTCTCTTGTAATGCACAGGTGTCTGTGTTTTCATTGATTTCAGGTTCCTTTTCCATCAATTCTTCAAAGGCCTGCTACACACTCACGTTTTGTAAGAAAAAACAAAGCCTGCAAACACTATACAAGAGATGTTGTGTGCTTGCTTTTTTCTTCAGCATCAACATTCCGCATTCCAAGGGGAGACTCAAGAGCAAATTTGGCACGAGATGGCCTCTTTCCACAGGCCCTGAAAACTGCAGTCATCAAGCCACTCCTAAAAAAGAACAATCTAGACACGACACTAATGAGCAACTATAGGCCAATATCAAACCTTCCATTTTTAAGTAAAATCATAGAAAAAGTGGTTTTTCAACAACTCAACCTTTTCTTATTGCTAAACAACAGTTTTGATGCCTTCCAGTCAGGTTTTCGACCACACCACAGCACTGAGACGGCTCTTGTTAAAGTCTTTAATGACATCCACTTAAACACAGATAGTGGCAAAATTTCAGTCTTAGTATTACTTGATCTTAGTGCTGCATTTGATACAGTAGACCATGACATATTGCTTGACCGATTGGAAAACTGGGTTGGTCTTTCTGGCTCAGTACTAAAGTGGTTTGAATCCTATTTAAAGAATAGGGACTACTTTGTGTCTATAGGTAATTATACATCTGAGCATACAAACATGACGTGCGGAGTTCCCCAAGGCTCAGTTCTGGGGCCTCTTCTGTTCAACATCTACATGCTTCCACTGGCTCAGATTATGGAAAACAACAAAATAACTTACCATAGTTATGCAGATGACACACAAATTTACATAACCTTATCGCCAGGGAACTATAGCCCAATACAACAATTAAATATGTGCATTGAACAAATTAATGATTGGATGTGCCAGAACTTTCTTAAATTAAATGAAGAAAAAACGGAGGTGGTTGTTTTTGGAGCAAAAGAGGAACGATTGAAAGTCAGCGCTCAGCTTCAAACGACAATGTTAAAAACAACAGACAAAGCCAGAAATCTTGGTGTAGTCATGGACTCAGACCTAAATTTTAACAGCCACATATATTATATAACATAATTAAAAAATCAGCATATTATCACCTTAAGAATATATCAAGGGTTAGAGGACTTATGTCTCAGCAAGATCTGGAAAAACTTGTCCATGCTTTTATCTTCAGTAGACTTGACTACTGTAACGGTGTCTTTACAGGTCTCCCTAAAAAATCAATCAGACAGCTGCAGCTGATTCAGAACGCTGCTGCTCGAGTCCTCACTAAAACCAGGAAAGTGGATCACATCACTCCAGTACTGAAGTCTTTACACTGGCTTCCAGTGCCTCAAAGAATTGATTTCAAAATACTTTTACTGGTTTATAAATCACTAAACGGTTTAGGGCCAAAATACATTTCTGATCTGCTACTACACTATGACCCACCCAGACCTCTCAGGTGGTCTGGGACAGGTCTACTTGTTGTCCCCAGAGTCAGAACTAAACAGGGGGAAGCAGCGTTCAGTTTTTATGCTCCACATATCTGGAACAAACTCCCAGAAACCTGCAGGTCCGCTGCAAATCTCAGTTCTTTTAAATCTAAGCTAAAGACCTATCTTTTTGATGTTGCTTTTCTTTAAATAATCTATTTTATTAACTTTAATTTCTTATACTGCACTGTAACTTTTATTCTTATACTGCACTATCAATTTTATTCTTGTTTTAATTTGTTTATTAATGTTTTAAAATTGTTTAAAATTGTTTTCTAACTGCTCTTTAATGTTTTATGTAAAGCACTTTGAATTGCCCTGTTGCTGAAATGTGCTATACAAATAAAGCTGCCTTGCCTTGCCTTGCCTTATTGGGAAGATCTCCTTTACATCTGACTGGTCTGAAGCACAACTTAAAGAAGAAATTACTGCCATTTTCAGAAGAACGTTTGCATTGTCTATGGGCCAGTCATTCCCATTCGAGTATTTGAGTACAGTCAAGGGATGCAAAAGACTAATGAAACCAAACGTCTCGAGCAGTTTTCTGTGGGGTGGAAAGGAAGTTGCCTCGATTAGTTCAGCCACTTGTCTCTATATAATGGCATTAATACGCAAACCTGTACAGTTTATATGACAGTACAGAGTTTCAGTTATGGGCAACATTCAATGTATTAGAAGTAAAAATATGTATGTTGCTTATTCTGCTTCTTTACATAAATAGCATATCCTTTTTTTAGGTTAACTAGCATTGCCACTGGCTTGATGTATTATATATCACACATAACATACTTTTTCTCCAGGAGGAACCTGAGGAACTCTCCGATAGTGACTTTGAAAGTCCTGTGGGCTGGAGAAGGAGCGGTGGGTCTGAGAATTTGAAATGTTTCGCAACAGGTTGTAGGCACAGTCAACAGTTATTTTCTCACAGCAATGGGTTTATCATTTATTTATACATTTTTTTATTTATTATTAATTCTGCTCATCCCAAAATTCAGATATGGGTAATTAAATTAAAAATGTTAAGTACTTTGTGTCCAATTACTGATATATATTTTCTCTTCTTTTGTCCATAACATCATGTAATTTAGTTCATACAGTGTCACCTTCCACAAGTGAAAGTGAGCTCATCAGTCAAGGGAGTGAAAATGACAGACTGCAAGAAAGTCCATCGCGTCAAAGAAGAAGTAGGTTAAAGCACTTGTTTATATTATGTTTTCTATGGGCTGTATGGTAACTTGGTTCAAACCCCGGTCCAGCCCTGGTCCTTTCTGTGTGGAGTTTGCATGTTCTCCTGTGTTTGTGTGGGTTTCCTGCACCATCAAAAACGGGCACATTTAGGTTAATTATCCAGTCAGTGCCCTTGACCAAGGCACTGGCTCAGAATCTGGAGTTGGTTCATGGGCACTGTGCTATGGTTGCCCCTGCTCCTGGGATTGGTTAAATGCAGAGGACAAGTTTCACTGTACTAAATTGTATGTGTGATTAATAAAGTGTACCCTTGTCCTTGACAACTCAGTAATTACTGCTTTATTTACTGCAAAAGTTAAGTTCACACTTTAGGATTGTAGCCCTGATTTTCCACTTGCCGAGAGCAATCAACAAACTTTAACCTAATGTAATGTATGATTTACCCTCCCACCCCCCAGTCATGAAGTGTGCAAACCATGACACTCCTACAAGAGTACAAGACAGGCGTGTAGTGTGAACAGTACAGTGATCTTAAGACTTTGAAAGTCCTGTAGTGTGACCAAAGCTTAACAAAAGCCAACCTGACAGAATGTAAGCACCAGTTCTTTTATTTATTTATTTTTTTGTCAGCCTCAAATGGATCACTATAAGCAAACTGTAAACTGTATTTGGATTTGATGTCTTGATTCATCTACCTACAAGTCATAAGAGGTGTAGACTGAACTTAGTAGCACAATTCAGTCATTTGTACTGAAAGGGAGAGGCAACTCTCAAACCTAGCTCATCTCATTCAGTTTTGCTTCACCCTAAATTCTTAAAGGCTGCCTTTTAATTTTTTTTAAAGGAAACACACTTAAAGATGGAATTAGGGTTAAGTCGCACTTAGATAAAATGTGATTAACATCAATTCAAAAATATTTCCCTTTGACCTCCTTTTCTTTATGCAGTGCGGAGTACAGTGCCTTCATCACCGAGGGAAAGTGAGGACAGATGTCAGGAGACAGAGAGCAGCACTCAAGAGAGTGAAAGTCAGGGCCAGGCAGGGGACCCGAGACAAGTGTTTCCTTATAATGTGGCAGAATTTGTGTAAGATATTGTTTGGGCTTCATAGAAATACAGCAGGGTAGATGTTGGTCTGTTTACATTTTGAACCTCTGTTCTAAGTTTTTTTTCTCTCTTTCTCTCTCTCTCTCGGATTTCTGCTGAATTTTCTGCTGTCCCTGTTTATCTCCATTTGCTCAGCCCTGTTTATCTGGAAGAAGATGAGGCTCTTGAAGAGGCAATTCAGCGTAGTCTACTGGAAGATTGTGATGGACTTGCTGTTAATACTTTAAAGTAAGAGTTACAAGTAATTTTTTATTACGGTAAATATCTTGTTTACACCTGTGTAAACATCGCAAACAACATCGAACAGTTATATCATCGTGCACTGAAGGTGATAGTGGAGTAAATGCACAGATAGCCAAAGGTCTGTTTATCTTTGTCATTGTCTTTTTTAATATAGGTCATCTGAAATGCTGAGCAAAGAAGAAATTGCAGGCCTTCTACAAGCTCACAGTGAGAGAGTTATGACATTGGGAACAAGACAGATCTATATCAGTCGAGCCAATGTTTGGACCACAGCCTTACGTGTGTTTAAGAGACCCAGTTTTGCAGAAAGCTGTGACATTTGCAAGCGATGAACATGATGCTGTGAAAGATGCTGCTGACCTTGGGGGTCCCAGACGAGAGTTTTTCCGCTTACTGGTGAAGGCTATCTTCCAGGACAGTGGAGCTTTTGAAGGTTTTTTATAAATATGTATATGTATATATGTAATATATTTTGTGGCTACCTGGCCAAAATAATACAGAATGTGCTGTTTAATTTATTTAATTTTTCAGGCATACCAAATGGATGCACACCAAGACTGAACATGCTCCACTTGCAAAATGGAGTGTATCGAACCATTGGCAGGATGATGTCTACAATAATAGTGCAAGGGGGTGAACCACCTGCATTCCTGTCCCCGAGTGTAGTGGACTACATTGTGTCTGGGGACATCCTTCAAGCTCATGTGACACCTGATGATATATTTGACCCTGATTTAAGGGAGAACCTCAATAAGGTAATGCACAATGTTCTGATCTGAAGACTATTGTAGTAAGCCTTTGCTTTTTTTTTAATATTCCACAGCAGTACAGTAACTTTTATTTTGGTGGAATGCATTATCAAAATAATTTGGGTTTCATATTACCAAATAAATAACTAAAAATTCCAACTTTTCTTGTCATAGGTAAGTAACTATTAAGTGAAATGCACAGTCTACATAGTACTTCTGTAAATGTTGATTAAATGCAGTAATTTGAGAAAATAACATTTGATCTGTAATATTTAGGTTCAACATGCAACCTTGCAGGCTGATTTGGAGAAAGCAGTCAGCTGCTGTGACTCATGGCGATATCAAGTAGAGGGGCTTCCACTCACAGTCACCATGGCCAACAGAGATGCGTTTGTGAAAAATGCAGTTCTATACCATACTGTTCTGCAACGGCAGAGCTGTCTTGATCAACTCATTGATGGCTTGTCCCACTATGGAGTAAGATTTACCTCACAGTTCTGTATCATCTTTGGTTAGCTTTATGGCCTTTCATTTATGGTGTTGAATTTCCCTCTAGGTTTTAGCCCTCCTGAGAGAGAACCCCAGCTTGCGTGTGCTACTTGACATACCAGGAGAGGACAAAGGTCAAGAAGCTGATTTTGTAGCTGGTATTCTCAAGCCAAGCTACTCCGTACTGGGGAGCAACAGAAGAGCTAAGGAGGAGTTGATGGTGGTCAAATTTAGGGAGTTTCTCCAATGTGTTGAAAGTAAGTATGTATTTGTAATTCAGTATATTATACAATAAGGCAATCCAGGAAATTTACAGATTCATTTTATTCTTTAAAACTCATGAAGCTATGCCTATCTAATGTTTATGTACCACAAACAAGAATACAGTTATCTGATTGCTTTTCAGAATAAAATTTTGCTTTTTCACCAAAATACCTATACAGTAATCCATTAGTCACTCAATTATTCACTGATTCAGGCTTACTTAAACCTGAGTATTTCCCAGTCTCCAAGTCAACACTGGTTTCCCTTTCCTTTTAGATAAAGAGCTGAGAGACACATATGGGGACAGGACTCTAACCTACGATGAGGAGGCATTCCTGAAGACTTTAAGCCCTGGTCACATCCTGGCGTTTGCTACAGGGAGCAGCAAAGTCCCAGCCATTGGTTTTCATCCAACTCCTAAATTAATATTTATCCATGATGAAAAAAAACATCTTCCCATTGCGCACACTTGTGCAAATGAGCTTCTCCTTTTTGTGAACACAACAACAATGGCTGATAATGATGAATTTAACTACTGCTTCCTAGTAGCACTAATGAATGGATCTTTATTCAGCACCATTTAAACAACGAGACGTTTAACAGCTACCATTAAAAGTACAAGGCTTATTTTTTGCAAGCACAACTGGAGCATAAGTGTACTGTCCTAGTTTTGATTTTTACTGTAAATCTACTACTAATTTACTGAAATCAGTTAATTTGTAAAAGAACCGCTGCAGTGTAATACACCACTGTTTAGTGCAGGACTCCCCATGTTCGTCAAACCAGGCTGCTGTGGTGTTCTGTGTAACCTCTGCCCCCCTCATGGTAACAACCCTAAAACTTTACACTACAGCCCAGTGGTTGATTGTCCATGTGTAAGTGTATTTCATAGAGGACATAGTTTGTCCATATTATAAAGCCAGTGGTTTCAATTGCAGTACATAAGAAAGCTGAAAAATAAATACTTTAGCTTGTGTTTTCCATCTTGCTCCACATTCTTTGCCCTGTTTTTTTTTATCTTGTCAAATTTTCTGTTAAGAGCTCCTTTGCAATAAAAATGCAACATTGTGATATACACATTATGTAAACACATCTATCACTTCCTGATTTCTGTAAATCAACAGCCAGCCATATGAAATCAGTATAGCCTAATGAAAAATAATACAAAAAAATGTAGTAGCTGTACTTGAACAAGAGTGTGCAACCGTAGCCCCTTTGAGTTCATTATAGTTTAAGGACTAAGGTTTGGCTGTACGTATTAGTATGAAAGGATTGATAGAGCTATCGGCTCTAGTTTCCATGTGGTTTCTGATTGTATATACTCTATTCCTGTTTGTGGATGTTTATTACAAAAAGTGTTTACCTCTGAAGACTGTATCTGACCCTTTATTCTGTAAAATGTTGTACTGTATGATTGGAAGGATATGGAATCGGTCATCGGAGTAATAAATCACTAATGTAGTTACTTTAACCTTGTGATGTGTGTGTGTGTTTTTAACAATGATTGATTAATTTAACTACCAGTGTTTTTATACTGAAACAGTAGTGAAGGAATATACTATGTACATTTACTCAAGTAAGGTACTTCAGTAGAAATTTACTACTAAAAAAAGTAAAGTACTTTTCAGATTCCAATTTTTAATTCCCCTCCTCACCATTGAAAGCCATGTATATTCAGATGTATTGATGTTGAATGTTTTGTGATAAACTGAAGAATGTATTTGTTAATGTGTTGAAAAAAAATCCTTCTCCTATTCCTACTCAAGCACTTTACAAAACCTTTTGGATTAGCTGCAAAATGCATCGTCACAAAGCTGAAAACAGTTTTTTTACAATAGTTATGTATGTAATGTATAAGATAAAACAATGACAGATATCGTTTTACTTCACTGAGTAGTTTTACTTTGCATATTTAGGTAATTTAAAAATCAGGAACAATGTACTGCAATGTTGTGGAAGACAGTTATGTATCAATACATCTGTAGAGCCCTGAAAAGTATTTCATTGTTCTTTCACATAACAGGAGTCATCTTGTATTTATCCACAGTACCATTGCTTTTGACTTGACAGAAAACTTTTAACAGTTGCCAAAGTGCATCTGCAGCCTTTTTAACACTGACATCAAGTATGTGCAATCATGTAATTTTTAAACATCTACAGTTGTGTGAAAAAATTAGGACACCCATGCTAAAGTTGACTAAAAAGAGAAATAAAAAAAAAAATCATCTTTTGGAAATTGATCTTAATGCCTTAATTAAAAAAATGAAGAAAAATCCAACCTTTAAGGCCACCAATTTTCTTTGTGAATGAATAATGTATCGTAAATAAATAAATGTTCTTCATTAAAATACAGGGGGCATAAGTGAGTACACCCCTATGTTAAATTCCCATAGAGGCAGGCAGATGTTTACTTTTAAAGGCCAGTTATTTCATGGATCCAGGATACTATGCATCCTGATAAAGTTCCCTTGGCCTTTGGAATTAAAATAGCCCCACATCTTCACATGCCCTTCACCATACCTAGAGATTAGCATGGTTTTATTTCAGTTAGCCTAATAGCTGGTTTGGTTTGCATTGAGAGATGATTTTATGTAAAGTACCCCATGTCAATCTCTAGGTATGGTGAAGGGTATGTATACGATATACTTATTATTTATTTATTTATTTACGATACATTATTCATTCACAAAGAAAATTGGTGTCCTTAAAGATTGGAGTTTTCCTCATTTTTTTAATTAAGACATTAAGATCAATTTGCAAAAGATTTTTATTGCTCTTTTTAGTCAACTTTAGCATAGGTGTCCTAATTTTTTAACATGACTGTATAAGCTGGCAAGAGGCTTTAAATCTTGCAGTTCAAGAAGCACAACAAAACATCAATATTTGTTTCACAGTGTACTTATGAAAGTACAATAAGGCTAATGTTACCTAGTTGTCCATGTTATGCTAAGATCACACATTTACAAGTTTATCAAAAATAAACTGTTGTGTTCTCTGAAACAATGTTTTGCCATTGTTGTTGTCATCTTGAAGAGGGTTAATGGCATCATTCAGTTCTTGCAAATCCCTGTCATTCAATGGGGAAAATCCTCTTTGAGAGTTTGGTGAGGAACAAAAAACTAACCCTGCTGTTGAGAGTTCTGGGTTGTGAAGATGAGGCAAATCATTGTCCAGACTAAAAAGCTGAACTGGTGTTCTATTTCCTTCAGATGACATAGAGTTATTGTTAAATCCAGCTTTGAATTCCTCCAAAGTGCGGTTGATTCTGGGTAGAAAGACATAATGGAGACAAAATAGGTCTGTTGCATTGTCTATGTCTAGGATACCCAGGGATTCCAGTTCATAAAAAATGGGTGCATAAATATGGCTGCAGTTTTTGTTCAAGTCTCGGTTAAAACGCTCGATCCTCTGGTTGTGTACAGAACTTCCTGTTAAGACAGAGCCTTCCCCCCTGCTTGCATGCATGTCTTCCCAAATCTGAACGTTCTCTCCTCCGTGATCAGTCCTGATGTGCAGGGGTCTGCCAAACTGTCCAACAGCTGCAGTAAAGAGGTCTCTTACAGTTTCAGCACGATTATTGTTGGAGCAGTGAAGAAACATCAACATCCTACTGTAGCTGTCTATGGCTCCATGAACAACCAATTTCCACCTAATCAACTTATGGTTTCCGTCTACATGCCATATGAAATTTGGATGTGGGACAGAGTATACTCGCCGAGCTATTGCTGTTCTTCTCCTGGCTAGGACACCAATTGGGTCCATCCTTCGCAGTGAATCTCTTACACGTTGTCATTGAACCACAATGTTTTTGGAGCGGAGATGCCCCATAAGCATCACTTCTCCAACATTTGGGTGTTCAGTTTTTATTTGTGACACTTCAAGATCCAACTGTTGATCACTGATGCTCTTAAATTTTGACGTTGGGATATTATAGTCTTGCAGTAACTTGTAGAAAGTTGGCCTTGAAATTGAAAAAATAGATGCCGCTTCTGTAAAGGTGGTTTTCAGTGAAAGAACATGTTCAAGCTCCTTTTTGGAAATCTGATGTCTTCCATGGTAGTCATTCTAGAACACAGCAAAGAATATGACATTTGGCATGTTTCTATAACAAACAAGGGTTATTCAAGAGAGAATTGTAGACATTATAACAGATGAGCATTCACATCCACTCATTAGCTTTCTGATTGAAGAGAATTATAGATTGTACTGTACATTTATTTAAGGAGTATTTAAATAAAATGGACAATCAAAAGATGAGAGGTTACTGAGAGGTAAATGAGAAATAAATCAAACAAATATAATATGAACATGAATATTAATGAGTACTTACTGACAGACAGGTCACTGGAGCAAAGTCTGTTGTTGGTAAAGGTATGGTAGCGCTGGTGCTGGAGCCCTGAGGAGTTTTAAAATATAAACAAAATACCAAAGACATTGTTATCTTGTCACATGTTATTGTTGTGTAAAATATGCCACCATGATTGGAACTAATGCCGAAACATTACACCACACAAATTAAATAACCAACAAACAGCCACTTAGGTTACATGAGTATGAAAGTATACCGAGCGGTATGACGTCCTAGTGGAGGTGGTGGGTGTGGCTGGCCCTGGTGGGTTATTGTAGGTGGTGGGAGCCTGAAGAGACATTAGCAAAATATTAGCAACTTTTTAAAAAGGGGGACCAGAGGGTGTGTGCCAATTACAGGGGTATCACACTTCTCAGCCTCCCTGGTAAAGTCTACTCCAAGGTGCTGGAAAGGAGGGTTCGGCCGATAGTCGAACCTCAGGTTGAGGAGGAACAATGCGGATTCCGTCCTGGTCGTGGAACAACGGACCAGCTCTTCACTCTCGCAAGGATCCTGGAGGGGGCCTGGGAGTATCACCAAACCGGTCTACAGTGTTTTGTGGATTTGGAGAGCTATGACCGGGTCCCCGGGGAGATACTACTGGGAGGTGCTGCGGAGGTATGGGGTGAGGGGTCTCTACTCAGGGCCATCCAATCTCTGTACGACCAAAGTGAGAGCTGTGTCCGGGTTCTCGGCAGTAAGTCGGACTCGTTTCAGGTGAGGGTTGGCCTCCGCCAGGGCTGCACGCTTTGTCACCAATCCTGTTTGTAATATTTATGGACAGGATATCGAGGCGTAGTCGGGTGGGGAGGGTTGCAGTTCGGTTGGGCTGGGGATCTCACCGCTGCTTTTGCAGATGATGTGGTCCTGATGGCATCATCGGCCTGCGACCTTCAGCACTCACTGGATCGGTTCGCAGCCGCAAGTGTGAAGCGGTTGGGATGAGGATCAGCACCTCTAATCCGAGGCCATGGTTCTCAGCAGGAAACCGATGGAATGCCTTCTCCAGGTAGGAGATGCCGTTACCCCCCAAGTGAAGGAGTTCAAGTACCTTGGGGTTTTGTTCGCAAGTGAGGGGACAATGGAGCGGGAGATTGGTCGGAGAGAATGCGGCGCGGTGCGGTATTACATTCCATCTATCGCACCGTTGTGACGAAAAGAGAGCTGAGCCAGAAGGCAAAGCTCTCGATCTACCGGTCAGTTTTCGTTCCTACCCTCACCTATGGTCATGAAGGCTGGGTCATGACCGAAAGAACGAGATCCAGGGTGCAAGCGGCCGAAATGGGTTTCCTCAGGAGGGTGGCTGGCGTCTCCCTTAGAGATAGGGTGAGAAGCTCAGTCATCCGTGAGGAGCTCGGAGTAGAGCCGCTGCTCGCTGCGTCGAAAGGAGCCAGTTGAGGTGGTTCGGGCATCTGGTGAGGAGCCCCTGGGGCGCCTCCCTAGGGAGGTGTTCCAGGCACGTCCAGCTGGGAGGAGGCCTCGGGGAAGACCCAGGACTAGGTGGAGGGATTATATCTCCAACCTGGCCTGGGAACGCCTCGGGATCCCCCAGTCGGAGCTGGTTAATGTTGCTCGGGAAAGGGAAGTTTGGGGTCCCCTGCTGGAGCTGCTCCCCCTGCGACCCGACACCGGATAAGCGGACGAAGATGGATGGATGGATGGATGGATTAGCAACATTATATTTCATGTGTTTTTAATGTTTATATGCCCAGCAGTCTAAAAAACAGGGATGAGATTGGCAAAGGACAAAAAAGCAGGAAAATGTAGAAACGAAGGGAGATACATTTTAGGCTTTTTTACAGTATACCCTCTGGTACCTTATTCACATTAAATTAAATGTCTTTATCATTGTGACTGCCTCTGTCCTCCATCAGCATTGCTCTCTCTCTAGCCAAGCAGAGAACGGTTTTATCTTGTGAGTAAAGGCCAGCAGGTAAGCCAAGGTGAGATGTCTGACTGAGGACAGAGGCAGATTTCCATTTGACCAACAATTTACAGTGTCATTTGTGGGCCTGAGGGGTGGCAAGTAGCCTCCGTTAGCTGTAACGCTAAATTATATAATTTATGCTTTGCTGCTCAGAACATCTTCACATAATCTTGAACTCACATTTACTCATGAGTTCATCCCACTGCGTAACTTAACCGGTGTGAGTTTTACGGTTTATAGAAACAAATGTGCTACACATAAAGCGCATTGGTGCTAGTAGCAAATCTCTACTGGCTACCGTTAGCTAGTTTAGTTAAGTTAGCCTTGACAAGAATCCAATGCTACGTGATTTGGAAAACATAGCTACTTACCGAGGTGGCCTGTGGTGGCCCTGAGGTGGTTGCTGTCGCTGTTGAAAAATTTTGTATAGCCGCCAGGACGGCTCTGCCAATGTTCTCGGCTAACGTTCGTTGGACATTTTCGCAGCGCGACCATGGCCGACACTACCGTACCTGGTCAGGGGCGGGCGGGGACAGGCTCTTGCTGGCCTTCATGCAAGCGAACATAACAGATCAGTCAAAGTGAGCCCCCTCGTGGCTGGCTATAGTGGCTACAGGTCATAAGTCTCGCCCCCTTCATAAAAGTGACACTAAAAACTCAAAGTACTCTTCAGTTTCTCCAAACATGTTTATTATTTAGTTAAGATGTTTTTTTATTCGTTATTTGACACTATAAACACACACTGACCTCCTCGAGCTTTTATTTTGGTACTTCCGGTTACCGGCATTTGGAATTTGCATATTAGCTAAATATTTAGTTTCACCCGAAACATTTAGATTCAACATTTAGATTTAGATTTAACATTTATATTTAACATTTAGATTTAGATTTAATATTTAGATTTAACTTTTAGATTTAGATTTAATATTTAGATTTAACATTTATATTTATATTTAATATTTAGATTAAACATTTAGATTTAACATTTAGATTTAACATTTAGATTTAGATTAAGATTTAATATTTAGATTTAACATTTAGATTTAGATTTAACATTTAGATTTAATATTTAGATTTATATTTAAATTTAACATTTAGATTTAACATTTAGGTGTAACATTTAATGTTTAGATTTAACTATTTAAAATATCTCTAAGTTGACAAATATTGTTCTAAATGTGCTAAAATGTGACCCTCAAAAATTCATACCAGTTTTTTAAACATTGTTTGAAGCCTAATGTGACAAAATGTTGCTGTTATTTTCAGAGTGAGCCGCTTTACAAACGGCACCCCATATAGGGCCGTCTACAAATTACAACACCGAAAAGAGATGCAACAAAAATATTTATTAATTACATTTTTTTTTTTAAAGTAAGTGCTGTAGTATAATCAGCAGGAGACAAGTAATAATTGAGGTAAGTTTGGAGACATTACGTTATTTAATCATTGAATTAATAAATATTTTTGTTGTAACTCTTTTCGGTGTAGTAATTTGTAGACGGCCCTAAGCACTCGTTTAACTGCAGGTAGCAGCAGCAGCAACAGAGAGCTGAAGAGAGCAGGCAAGTGTTCATAAACTTCTGGTGTACTTACAAACTTTCCAATCCATCGTTTTATGAGAGCATAACCTATTTGTACTACTTGTAGACGTTTGGTATCATTTCGGGCATTATTAGTGGGGTAACTTACAAGATACAAACGTGGGTCCGTTAGCCCCTGCGCTAAGCTATTCAGCTGATAACGCTACTCTAGATAACTCTCCCAATGTTAGACCCAGGTGAAAAAAGCTTCTGGGGGGGGTGTTTGGCTCCAGGTCATGGTGCAAAGGACCCTAGGGTGAATTACCCCGAACCATCACTTTAACTACGTTCTCTTCGGTGAACATCAACAAACTTCAAGCTAGCAAGCTACACGCTAAAAATGTCAAGTTTTAAAGAACATTTGGACGGTGCAACAAGACCGGTCTGCTTGGTTCTTTCAGGGAATGATTGTAAAGATTTACAAAGAATATGTTTAGGTCATTTCCTCTCTAACTGGGAGTTTTTGGGATTGATTGGTGGGATTGCTGTGGACGAAGTACACACAGAGATACACTGGTAAGAGCCAATGAGGTTTAACCATGAATCAGCTAATTAGTAAATAAATAGCTCACATTATTGTATTGTGTCAACAGTTAACTTCATTTAATATTGGATGTGGCGTTTTCTTCTGCGGGGGCCGCAAATGTTCCACCAAAACAAGTTCCTTCCTGAGAAACGCCAGAGCACGGGGAATGAGAGGGGGAAACACCAGAGCAGGGGGAACGAGAGGGGGAAACGCAGCAGAAGATATTCCTTTTTTACACCAAAACGTAGCAATGTAAATGCAGCTTTAGTTGTTTTGTGTGAAATAAATGAACCATGAACAGTGTAAATATTCTTTATGTGTTTCTACACAGCACTACAAGACAGGAATACAAAAATATATCACTGGATAAACATCCGATTTAGACACACGTGAGATGATGCCGAGTATAAAACTGGATAGAAATGATAGAATCTGGTTCCCTTTGTATGGATCTGTGCGTTCAAGGCTGCGCAGGTTGAAACGTTGGGTTCTCAAAGTTGGTCTGGTCGTCGTTCTCAGCGAAGTCTTCGGGGTCCAGATCGGCCTCGAACATCCGCTGCAGCAGAGCGTCCACCGTCCGATATCCTGACGGGAAAACAAGCAGCGCAGTCATCAAATCTGATTATCCATTTTATTATTATTATGATAATACTGTGATCAGCAGAGCACTCATCATTTCAGGCTCTATTCAGACACAAATCCAGGAATACAAAAGATACTTAAGTTAGTTACATATTATGCTTTAACGTATTTTATGTATGTATTATGTCATATCTACAATGTTATAATGTTGGATTTTCATGTTAACAGTGGCTAAAACCTTCAATTAATGAGGTAAACGTATTTTAGAGAAAGATTTCCAACTATTCTGAATGCTCCGGTTTCAACAGTTTTTTCTACTCTCAGCTAAGTGTTATGCAACTCTAAGCCGGACTTCTATGATTGGTCATCTACTCCAAGTACTAATACTTTAACTACATTTTCCTGATGATACTCAGACTTTTACTGAAGTAACTTTTCAATGCAGGACTTTAACTTGTAACCTATAACCTTCTGCCAGCAGGACTATTTTCTTACTTTTTGAAGCGATTTTAAACATCAGGGCGGGTTTGGTGTTCCCCGATTGGCCGGCTTCCAGGTCGTTGTCCATGGTTTCCATGGCGTTCACCAAATTATCCTCCAATTTCTCCCTGGTGGAAAAATCAACATGGACCATCATCAAACACACAAACAACAGAGTGTCATCAACAAAGAAATGAGCCTGTTATATATTTTGAGTCACAAAAGTTAATTCGAAGCTAAATAAAAGCTACATTTTTTAAATGAATACTTAATTTTATGGGTAATACATACGTATATATAATCCCAGCCATCCAGGATACTGTGAGCCCTCACGGTAATCTGGACGCCATGTCTACTAACCCTTTGCCCAAAATGTGTCAATCAAACTTCAAAGAGAGACAGATAAACCAATCAGGTTTATCTTTCCACGCATTAATATCTTAGGGACTTTTTTGGGCTGCCCTCTCCCCTCCCTGGATGATCTTTACGGTTCCTACTGATCCATCTCCGAGGACTCAGAAACAGTTTTTATCCAAGAGCCATAATTGAACTATACGCCACTTTAGTTTTGAGTTTTAAGGATAATTTGTGAACTGAATGTCTTCTTTTTGTGGAAGTATGCCTGTGTTTTGTGGTCTTAACTTTCCTTTTTAACAAATAACCTACCTCTTTATATATTTTTATAGTGACTTTAGAGACTTTAAATCCTGAATATAATGTAATATATGTGTAACTTTAAATCATGAGTTAATGTAATGTTTGTGTAACTTTAAATCCTGAGTATCATGTAATATATGTGTGCCTTTAAATCTGGAGTTAATGTAATGTTAGTGTAACTTTAAGTCCTTAGTTAATGTAATGTTTGTGTGACTCACTGTGCCACAGCCAGCTCCAGCTCCTCGATCTTCCTCTCCAGAGACGTCTGCAGGTCGCTCTTTTCCACCGAGTACTCCACGAAGAACGCCTCCAGCACGAACGCCACGAAGATGCTAACAAACAGGAAGTCATTTTTGTGTTACGCCTTCATTTGTCGTGATGTGTTAGCAGACGACCATCACTTTAATAACTTTGATACTGGAGAAAAGTTCAAAACCAGTTGTGCAGCCTCTCTGTCTAAATCCTGTCTCTCTAATTTACACACAGAACGTTCTGACAAAATCAAACGTTTGATATTATCCTAAGTTTGAAGTAGTAGTACGATCTTCTGCTTTGTGACTAAAACCTTAGAGATATTATGACAGATGGTCTTTAGATGTGAGACGGTGTGAGATGTTTCAGAGTCTGCTGGCATTAGCATCGTACTTGATGATGACGATGACGACCATGATGTGGAACAGGATGAAGAAGAGCCGGGCGGACGCGTGGGTGACGGTGGCGAAGCCGCTGCTGAGCAGTGGAGTCCCGTTAAGGAATCAGAGTTTCCCTTTGGAATCAATCAGAACTTTTTCTCTCCAGCTATTACAAGGATATCGTACCACTGGCAAAATATTGAATTTCTTTTCTGGCAAAATTTATATATTTTTTAATGTTTTTGTTTTTAAATATTTAACTTTTGTTTCTCAATTTTTTTCTCAAATTTTAATTAAACCAATAAGACGCTGACAGTGAGGCGTTCATGTGAAGTGTTGAACGTTCAGTGAGGCATTTAGCACTGAGGTAAAGTTAAAAATTAAAAGTTAAAAGTTAAAAAAGTGACAAACTTTTTTTTAAAACTGCAAAATTGTAGAAGAAAGACAAAAACGGCACAAATAAACCTACGAAAAAATCCACAAAAACTATGAAAAAAGCCACACAAACATAATTTAGCGTTCAGGAGCAGCGTTGAGATTAAGGATATCATGTCACTGGCAAAATATTGAAATTTTTTGTCTGTAAATATTGAACTTATTTCTCTGTAAATATTGAACTAATTTCTCTTTAAATATTGAACTTGTTGCTCTAAATGTAAAAGGATATCGTGCCACTGGTTGACCACGGTGAGCTCCAGCAGCAGGACGAAGGACGACACCACGTTGTTGAAGTTGTTCTTGCAGTAGTTGAGTTGTGCGAATTCACTTCCTTTCAGCAGCGGATTTCCACAGAACGCCTTCTCCGGGTCGCTGGAGTCCTCGGCGTAAAACTTCACCTTCCCTTTGAACAGCTCCATCCCCACCATGGCGAAGATGTAGTACACCACCTGAGGACAGACCGGTCAGAGACAGCGCCACCAACAGGAGACTCTCGCAACGCAACAACATGGACGACGGTTAGGCTTTTTGGGGTAAATTAAAACACTTTTAGACGAGCATACGGTCAGAGCCAGTGGCGCTAGCAGCAACCTAACTCTCGCAACGCAACAACATGGACGACCGTTAGGCTTTTTGGGGTAAAAGTAGCTTCAGTTTTCAAAACCGCAGTTGCAGGACCCCTTTTTATCTCATGATCAGGTAAAATAAAGATGGAATTATATGCTTTAGCCTTTGTCACTAGACCTCAAGAGGATATTTAAAGGATTGGAGAGCAAGATAGAAGGAGGACTCATGGGGCAGATAGAAGAAATAGAATATATAAATTTGAATAAGGATTAAATAAGGTATCAAAATTGCCTGAATACCACAACCTAGCTGGATAACTCAGTGGGTAACAGCAACCACTTCCATGCCACCTTCCGGTTAAACTGAAACGCTGTCATACAGACTACTGAAACACTCTCGCACGCAATTGAAAGTGAAATCATAGTGTTTCAGTAGTTTTTTGAGAGAATTTCACTTACTGCGTGAGGTTTCAGTATTAGTATGCGAGTGTATATTTTGTATATGAGAGCATTTCACTTGTATGTGTGTGAGGTAATTGTGAATAATGGCCCTGATGGCACCTCATACATACCGTACAAAGACCTTAACTCGCGCATCTCAAACAACTTTGACTACTTTTAGAGTTTTGGGGGGAAATTAAAACACTTAGGAAAATTGACAAGTCTGCTACTTACAATAATCAGCTGTCCAAATGTGAGAATGGCCGGTCCGATCCGGATCAGAGTGTTGATGATAGTACGAAACCTAACAGGGAACAGGAGACAGAGTGCTGATCCATACAGTAACTCAGACTGCTGACTGCCTGTTGACTTTTGCTGCCTGGCTGCAGATTGTCTGTTTCTTTGCTTGCTGTCTTTATCTGATGTGTTGTGTCTGTTACTTGTTGTTGTGCATTGTGCCTGTCTGAGTAAGTTGCTTTTAGTCTTTGTATGTTGCTTTCACGTGCTGACTGTAATAATTCATTTTTATTGCATTTAAGTTTGTTGAGTTGCCATAAAACTGGGCAGGGACAACAGATGTTGTCTAACTCTGGCTCATTTACAGTTACTTTGCTGTTGATTAAGGAGCATTGTCTCAAATACACATATATATGAAATGAAATAACAAGGCGTCCTTCTGTCTAAAAGTAATGCATGACATTTCCTCCATCTCATCTGAGTCCACCCCATAATTGCAACAGCGTTCTGCAGGTTTTTATATATCACCTCAGTGAAGCGTGCAGTTAGAGATCCATTTCCTGCAGGTTATTTGATAAAAACGTGGGTGAAATGTGCAGTTAGGGATCAAACCTTTTGATGCTGTCCACCACCCGGATCAGCCGGAGAACTCGCAGGATGAAGACGATGTCCAGGATCTGACGACTGGTGTAATTCCCCGCTACAACAGTCAGACGGACATATCTTTACCGTCCCAGAAGGGAAAGCCGTTCCCGCATGTCTCACATGAAAAACACTTATACAGTTAGTCTCATATGTCCAGCTCTATCTCCACAGCGCAGTGGAGGAAGGTCTGGCTACACCACAGATACATTCTGGGATTGAAAAAAAACATGGGGTGGAAAAGGGGTAGCGAGAGATCTTGGCAGGGGGGCAGGGGAAGAAGATACATGGGAACCCTCATATGTAAAACGCACTATTATGCCCTACTACGCCCCGCAACACCCTGCTACGCCCTGAACTAGCTACAACTATTATTTCTAGTCAGAGTTCCATTATCTTTGGTTGTTACTATAATTGCCACCGTTCAACATACCAACTGCTATAATTATTATGAATCATAATTCTCTATATCTGTATCCGTCTCTGTGTTCAAAATGGCAGCAACAGATGTCCGCCCACCAAGAGCCTGGGTCTGTGCCAGGTTTCTGCCCAAAAGGAAGTTTTTCCTCGCCACTGTTGCACCAAATGCTTGCTCTTGGGGGAATTGCTGGAATTGTTTGGTCTTTGTAAAGTATAGAGTGTGGTCTAGACCTACTCTATCTGTAAAGTGTCTTGAGAAGACAGAACTCTTGTTACGATTTGATACTATAAATAAAATAGAATTTAGCTGAAATTGAATTAAATGGCTTGATCATATTTACTGATACAGACAAATAGAAATGGAAACACAGAGAGAGCGGAGGGAAACGTACTTCCGTGGACTTCCAGACTACATATTTGACGGTACAAAAACGGTTGGAACTGGTTCATTGAACAGGCTCATGTTTTTGGTCCGTTTGCAACCAATGAACTGATGTTTAGAGCCATCACAATGTGGAATAGCTTGCCTATCATAACTATCATAGTGGAGGCACCCGGCAAGGCCAGTTTTAAAAGACTACTTAGAAAACACTTCAGAAATAACTACACATTATTTCATCCAACTATGATGGACTGGAATTGTCAGAATGTGGTGTTATTCTATTTAACAGAAATGTACGCAACATCACAAAGCGGTATTCTTTTACTTGCACAATATAGCCCCTATTCTAACGATCTGAGCGCACGGCGTGAAGCGCCTGGTGCAGGTGTGTTTAGGGCGTGTCCAAATCCACTTCTGCTAGTTTGACAAGGGGGGTCCGTGCGCCGGGCGCCTGGTTCTAAAGGGTTGTACTTAGTGTCTTCATTAATCAGAGGTGTGTTTTGGGTTGGTCAGTGGCGCGATCACTTCCCGCTGCCTCAAGATAGCAATACGCCCAGAATGCACCTGAACACACCTCCCTGTAAGACCAGCACGCCCAGAATGCACCTGAACACACCTCCCTGTAAGACCAGCACGCCCAGAATGCACCTGAACACACCTCCCTGTAAGACCAGCACGCCCATGGGCCACAATTGGGTGCAGGTGCATTTGCTATTTAAACGACGTGGGCGCTGGACAGGAAACTGACAACTGCGTCGGTCTTAAACTAGCAAAGACACTTGCGTCGTGCTTTGCGCCGTGCTGCGCCGGGTGCAGGATAGGGCCCTATATCTTCTTTTAAATGTATGTAAAATTTTACTGTATGTTTTACATTGTTAGCAGCTAACAGGTATCCAAATAAAAGAATAAAGAATAACGTCAGTGCCGTAAAGTCTTGCAGATGTAACAGAGAGAAACGGATACCAGAGAATGGACGCTGGTTTGATAAACAACTTCACTAATTAATTGTTCATAACTGTATTTTACTGTCGATCAATTGATCAACTAATTGTTTCAGCACTGCATTGAACCTTTGTGATTCTGTGAGTCTGTGTTTCACACGTTCAAACGGAAAGGAAACCAACTTACTTGACGTGACGGCGGAGTTGATGATGGTGGCGATGAGAGCCGAGACCACGATGACGGTGTCGAACCTGAAAACACAAATCACGTCAGAGAACGAGCGCTGCGGCGGTGACGCTGCTGAAAGTAAACCGAGCGCTAGCAGTGGTGAGAATGAAGCCGAAGGTTTCACACAATGTGGCTCTGACGTCACCAACATGTCGAACGACAAAAACATCATCATGGATGTAATAATAGATCAGATATGAAATATACAGTATATCCAAAAAATGCAACATTAAGTCTAAAAAAAAGAGACAAAAAAACACCCAAAAAGCTGTCAAAATCGTCCGTTCAAATGTGAAGAAAAAAACGTCAAGACAAAAAAAAAAAAAGCTAAAATAAACAAAAACCTAGAAACGGACAAAACGTCGGGAAAAGCATAAAATGTTTTTGAAAAAGCATAAAAAATATCAAAAAAAGGCAACAGAAACTTACAAAAATATAGCGTCTAAAGCTTTAGCTAAAGCTCACCAAATGTCACTTTAAAAGATTTTCAGGAGGTTTCTAGAGGCGGAGACTCGATCTGGACGCCCCTGATTTACATAAAGTTGCCTGGATTCAACTTTATGCAAATGAGGAGCGGGAACCTCAGCGCCCCGCTTCTCCAAAGTCCCCGTGACACACCCAGAATGCATTGCAATGCTGCTCACATCAGCCTGTTCTCATGAACCATTCCTTCAAAAAGCTACGAAAAGTTAAGCACTGTAATTCACAACTTAGAAAAACGCTGCGTTCCAGGCAACCCGTAACTCGTGTTTTCACAACCTTCTCCCGGTGAAAGCGCCCTGGAACGGCAGTCAAATCCGTAACTTACTACCCGTGAACTGGTACCAGATTGTTGTACTCCCAGTTACAGTTTTTGACGTCACACACACTCACATAAACAACAATGGTGACCCCTGTTGATGCTGTACAGACGCCGCTGATTAACGGTAAGAAATAGAAATAAATAGACAAGTAGGTAAGATAAGTAATTCCGCACATTGTAATCAAAACAATACACAATACACGCTAGCTAACGCCAACGTTAGGTAGCCGCTAGCTAACTCTAGCTAGAAAGGTTTGTCGTGACTTTGCCTGGAACGCTACCAAGTCTTGAGTCGTGACTTGAAGTCGAAACTTGCGGGCTAAAAATTGTGTCTGGAACGCAGCGTAATAATCTGAGTCTGTCAGCTGCAACAGCTCAGTCACTTACACACAAAAACATAGGAACATTTTGAAAAAAAAAACTCAAGTTACCCTTAAAGTGCTTTGGGATCCTTCTATAAGTAATTTGGGGCTACAATGGTTCTGGAGAAAGCTTCAAGCAGCGATACCACAGGCCAAGCAATCGGCCCGTTCCAAACAGGCGCTGCACTTGTGATAATAAAAAAAGCCGCCTGAAGCATCGGTAAGCTGGTCCAAGCGCTTACAAAAGCAGCAGATGACGAAAAGTGAAACGTGTGTCACATACCTCGTGCTTATTATCTGGGCCGTAGATAGGCTGTGTGAGATGGACGTGACACAGCTCATTGATATTAGATTTTGGGAAATGATTCCATTGTTAGTTTTATCAGTGAATGTTTCCTCTCATATCGGAGGACATTCTGCAAAACACTTTGAGTTTCAAACACAGTTTCAAACAAATATTGAAATACATATTATTTTGTACCAAGTCATACACATCGATCAGTGTTTCCCAAAAAGTCCCAAGATGATGTCCTAGAAGGTCTTGTTTTGTCCACAACTCAAAAATATTCAGTTTCCTGTCCCAGAGGAGAGAACAAGCTGACATCAGAGAACTACATAAAAAATGACTCAAACTGATCAAAACAGTTGCCGATTAATTTAATAGCTGACAACTAATCCATTAATCTTTGCAGCGCTTGTTAAACTTCATCTCCAGCTGCCTGTCAGAGTCCTTTGCAATGCAATACTACAAAACTCTTGTATCAGACACTCTTGTAAGTATAATTGTATCAGCCAGCAACAGTAAAGCTAAATTTGTCATACTAAAGATTCCTCACGCACACTGAGTCTGATGTGTATCAATTAATCCGTTGCAAAAGCTGTGTCCTTGATGGCATGGCTGTTTGTTATCAGTTAGCAACGGTGTGCATGTACGTAGGGGGGGGGCGTGTCCTAGCACGAACAGCTACTTGACATCAGCTAGCAACAGGGGAACTCTAGTGACAAACTGTACGGTGTTATTCTAACAGCTTCCTTAGTTGTACTTTTCATCGCTGTACAGCGACAAGAGAAATACTGTATTCGTTATTAAAAGGTTTGCATAGTTGTTCTGTCTGAAGCATACATGCAGTTACACATAAAATTTCCATTACAGTCTTCTCGTGTAGCCGGGATGCGCCTTCTCAAATGGGCGGGGTGCGCCTTCTCACATAGCCGGTGTGCGTCCTCTTGCGTTTGGCACTGCGGCTAACGTTACCTAAAGGAGTTGCCCTTCCCTCGCTCTCTGTCTCCATCACGACACTGTCGCTCTCCTTTTCTGTCTGCATTCACTCATCTTACCTCCCCCTCCCCCCCCCCATTCCATTCCCCTCTTGAATATTACCATTTCCCCCATCTGAGTTATGAAACGATATGTTGCACTCCGCAAGCGTCTCTCTGCATTTCTGGATTCTCCTTGCCAAAACACCTCACAGTGTGAACAACATTCAGCGTGTGAACACGATCGTCAAAACGTGAGGTCATACTGGTTATTCAAAGTGCAACGGCGATCGTTTCGGACTCCGTGTTAGGACGGCGCGCGTGCTCACCAGTTCCAGAAGCTGTGTCGGGAGAAGAACGCTCGGGGCTCGAACACGTAGAGCTTCAGCAGGATCTCCAGCAAGTACAGGGCCAGGAAGGCCCACTCCGAGTTAGCGATCAGCGGATTCTCCTCGTCCAGACCGATGAACACGGCGTTCACCAGGATGATCAGGTCGTACACGATGCCAAAGGCCCTGAGACACACACAGACACACACAGACACACACACACACACAGTAATTCACTAAGTGTTTGTGAGATTTCACATATCTCCACAATTCAAATAAACCATTTGTCTACCCGGAAGTGATTGAGTGTCTGTGTGTGTGTGTGTGTGTGTGTGTGTGTGTGTGTGTGTGTGTGTGTGTCTGTATGTGTGTGTGTGTGTGAGGCTGTCTGACCGGTGTTGGACCACTCGGCAGAGGAGGCGGCTGGGGGCCGACAGGTAGAGGGCGGGGCACAGACTGTGGAGTGGGTGTGGCCTTGACTTGAGCGTGATCACCTCGATGTTCAGCAGGTCGGCCATCTGGACGAACGCCACCTTCCCTGAGATCAAAAAAATATAATTTAAATGTTATTACAGCTTCCTTCTAATTATTCTTTCCGTACAGTAAGGTAGGGAGGCATTGGGCACTGCTGTGTCTTTTCGGATGCTGCCACTAGAGGGCAGCATGTGTTGGAAATGCTCTTCTCCTGTAGCTCCATGTAGCTTACATTTACTGCACAAGTACTGTACGTGAGTCCAAATGTTGAGGTACTTGTACTTTACTTGAGTCTTTTCTCTTCATGACACTTTCTACTTCTACTCCGCTACATTTCAGAGAGAAATATTGGACTTTTTACTCCACTACATTCATCTGTTACAGCTTTAATTATTAGTTACTTTAGTTACTCCACTACATTCATCTGTTACAGCTTTAGTTACTAGTTACTTTAGTTACTAGTTACTTTAGTTACTCCACTACATTCATCTGTTACAGCTTTAATTATTAGTTACTTTAGTTACTCCACTACATTCATCTGTTACAGCTTTAGTTACTAGTTACTTTAGTTACTCCGCTACATTCATCTGTTCCAGCTTTAGTTACTAGTTATTTTAGTTACTCCGCTACATTCATCTGTTCCAGCTTTAGTTACTAGTTACTTTAGTTACTCCGCTACATTCATCTGTTCCAGCTTTAGTTACTAGTTACTTTAGTTACTCCGCTACATTCATCTGTTCCAGCTTTAGTTACTAGTTACTTTAGTTACTCCACTACATTCATCTGTTCCAGCTTTAGTTACTTTAGTTACTCCGCTACATTCATCTGTTCCAGCTTTAGTTACTAGTTACTTTAGTTACTCCGCTACATTCATCTGTTCCAGCTTTAGTTACTAGTTACTTTAGTTACTCCGCTACATTCATCTGTTCCAGCTTTAGTTACTAGTTACTTTAGTTACTCCGCTACATTCATCTGTTCCAGCTTTAGTTACTAGTTACTTTAGTTACTCCACTACATTCATCTGTTCCAGCTTTAGTTACTAGTTACTTTAGTTACTAGTTACTTTAGTTACTCCACTACATTCATCTGTTCCAGCTTTAGTTACTAGTTACTTTAGTTACTCCACTACATTCATCTGTTCCAGGTTTAGTTACTAGTTACTTTAGTTACTCCACTACATTCATCTGTTACAGCTTTAGTTACTAGTTACTTTAGTTACTCCACTACATTCATCTGTTACAGCTTTAGTTACTAGTTACTTTAGTTACTCCACTACATTCACCTGTTACAGCTTTAGTTACTAGTTACTTTAGTTACTCCGCTACATTAATCTGTTCCAGCTTTAGTTACTAGTTACTTTAGTTACTCCGCTACATTCATCTGTTCCAGCTTTAGTTACTAGTTACTTTAGTTACTCCACTACATTCATCTGTTCCAGCTTTAGTTACTAGTTACTTTAGTTACTCCACTACATTCATCTGTTCCAGCTTTAGTTACTAGTTACTTTAGTTACTCCACTACATTCATCTGTTCCAGCTTTAGTTACTAGTTACTTTAGTTACTCCACTACATTCATCTGTTCCAGCTTTAGTTACTAGTTACTTTAGTTACTCCGCTACATTCATCTGTTCCAGCTTTAGTTACTAGTTACTTTAGTTACTCCACTACATTCATCTGTTCCAGCTTTAGTTACTAGTTACTTTAGTTACTCCGCTACATTCATCTGTTCCAGCTTTAGTTACTAGTTACTTTAGTTACTCCGCTACATTCATCTGTTCCAGCTTTAGTTACTAGTTACTTTAGTTACTCCACTACATTCATCTGTTCCAGCTTTAGTTACTAGTTACTTCACACATTAAGATTTCTGCACACAAAACACGTTTGGCTCCTTTCCACTTTCTAAAATGGGAGGCTTTCCAGATGCTGTGGTATCAGAACATCTCCAACATCGCTTATGCGACGTCCTGTTGCGTTCTTTAACCCCCCTGCTTTCTATGGTAAATATACTAGTACTGGAGTACTTGGACACACTTGACCACATTAGATAACTGGACATAAAGGGTGTTAAAAGAAAATGAAAAGCAGAAGTATTAATGGAGTCTGGCTGCATGCGATATCAGTTTGTTCCTCTGAACAAAGTTGAACTGGATGATGAAGCAGTTTGACTTACAGCGAGATGTGGAAGATGAGCGCGCAGATAGTGACTCGGCGTGTTAACGTGACTACGGTTCTGCTTACTGCGATGTCCCGTTGTGTGTTGTCTGTTTTCTGAACTGTGTGTCATGGATGACCTGAACTTCTTATTACTAAGCCACACATTGACCTACGGATACAAATAAAATAACCTTAATCTGAGAGAAGAAAATGGTAGAAAAGAAAACGACTGCGGTAGTGTTTGGTGTGCGCTTGTGTGCGTATCTGCGTTCCGGCTAGTGTGCATGCGCGTGTGTGCGTGCGTGCGTGCGTGTACTTGGCATGTGTGTGTGTATTTGCGTGTGTGCGTGCATGCATGTGTGCATGTGTTTGTGTGTTTGCATCTGTGTGTGTGTGCGCGTGTGTGTGTGCATGCGTGCGTGTGAGCGTGCATGTGTGTGTGTTTGCGTGCGTCTCTGTGTGTGCGTGTGTGTGTGTGCGACCCACCGATGCAGCCCTGGTTGTTGTCGTCGGCGACGCTCCACAGCAGCTCCCGGTGGGCGTTCCCGATGTCGGGCTGGACCAATCGGATCAGCTGGTTCCAGTTGTGGTGAGTCACCACGGGCTCGCCGCCCCCCTCCCTCTGCTCCTGCAGCACGCCGAACGCTTGCACCATCTTGTGCCTTTTGGCCCTCACCAGCTGCCGTACCTCCTCCTGGCGGAGCGAGGGAACTGGTTTTAATACCTTTAACACGACGTTTACATGTTCCAGACTAAAGCCTCTCCATGGGAGCGCCGTACCTTCAGATACTTCTTGTAGTTGTTGTAGACGACGGCCAAGAAGACGGACATGAAGATGTAGGTGTTGATGAGGATGTACAGGATGAAGAAGATGGCGAAGACGTAGCTGTTGTTGTACGCCGGCATCCTGCCAACAAGAAGCAGAAAACACAACAGGCAGATAAACAAGTCACGTCTTTTTTGATGGCAGACGCCTCAATGTGTCGATAAACGCAGGAAACAAAGGTAGAAACTTCATAATTCAGAAATAACCCTGGACTCTCTGTCTCCATGTGTGTGTTTGAGTGTCTGATGGAACAACAATCTCTGAAACTGGTCCAGTATTAAACCAGAACCAAGCTGTAATGTAACCCTACAGGACTAATGTTCAGCAGCAGTTAGAGTCACTAAAAGGCACAAAATCACTATCACCAAACCCAGACTCCATGTAAATAATCAGTATTTTTATCATTGTAAAACACACTTCATTCAAAGTGGACAGAAACTAAATAAAAACTATCAAAAGCCGTCTTGGTTCATCTTTCCACTGTTCCAACAATCACCACTCTGGTTTGGTTGAAATAAACCCTTAATTCACCCATTTACATGTGGAGATATGCTGGCTCTATACACACTAAAAGTCCTGATTATTTACATGGAGTCTGGTGGAGATATGCTGGCTCTATACACGCTAAAAGTCCTGATTATTTACATGGAGTCTGGTGGAGATATGCTGACTCTATACACGCTAAAAGTCCTGATTATTTACATGGAGTCTGGTGGAGATATGCTGGCTCTATACACGCTAAAAGTCCTGATTATTTACATGGAGTCTGGTGGAGATATGCTGGCTCTATACACGCTAAAAGTCCTGATTATTTACATGGAGTCTGGTGGAGATATGCTGGCTCTATACACACTAAAAGTCCTGATTATTTACATGGAGTCTGGTGGAGATATGCTGACTCTATACACGCTAAAAGTCCTGATTATTTACATGGAGTCTGGTGGAGATATGCTGGCTCTATACACGCTAAAAGTCCTGATTATTTACATGGAGTCTGGTGGAGATATGCTGGCTCTATACATGCTAAAAGTCCTGATTATTTACATGGAGTCTGGTGGAGATATGCTGGCTCTATACACGCTAAAAGTCCTGATTATTTACATGGAGTCTGGTGGAGATATGCTGGCTCTATACACGCTAAAAGTCCTGATTATTTACATGGAGTCTGGTGGAGTTTGGTGATGGTGATTTTGGGGCTGTTTCATGTTAAACTAAAAGGATCTTACTCTTTAACTAAAAGGTCTATCTCTGTAGGGATCCATCCCATAATGTTGTCAGACACTCAGAGTAATAATCTGAGCATGTAGGCAGCAGAAACACCGTACCAATTATAATAAAAATAAGCAGTTTAAAACCCTTCCCAGTGTGTACATGTTGTGTGTGATTGATAACAGAGGCTGAAGTCTTACATGACGTCGGGGCTGTTGGCCGTGGTGACCAGGACGTACAGGTCGAAGAGGATCTGCAGGTAGTTGGTGAAGTACGGAGAGCCGTCGATGGTCTTCAGACCTCTGCACGGGAAAAACATACAATCTGTCCATTTCATATTCTTGATACCTTTTACAGACAGACAGACAGAGAGACAGACAGACAGAGAGACAGACAGAGAGACAGACAGACACACCGACTCTCACCGTTTGCCCAGCAGTTTGAGCGCCATGAGTGAGAAGATGAGGAGGCTGAACATGAAGAGCAGGAAGACGTAGAAGATCTGAGGCAGAGCGTTCCGGATGCTTCTGAACGCTCGGCGGAGCTGAACACAAACAAACACACAGAGATAGTTTGTGTTTATCACACACACACACACACACACACACACACACACACACACACACACACACACACACACACACACACACACACACACACACACACACACACACACACACACACACACACACACACACACACACACACACACGATGCGTTCAGGCGCCATCGGCTCACAAAGCCAAACATTTGCAGCAGGAAGTGTAAACAGCAGATGACAGAGATAAAATACCACTACACGTTGATCCTCAGGGTTGGGAGCAACTAGTTACATGTAACTAGTTACGTCATTTAATTACAAAATAAAAGATAACTAATCCGTTCCTGATCGGGAAAATATGTGTAATTAAATCACGGTTACCTTTGAACATGGTTCCATTGGGGGGCGTTACATCTGAATATGTTCTGTATGAGACCTTGAAAGCATTTAAACTAAGTTTTCCAAAATATTCATTTTGACTTAAAGATGTTCATTTTTTACTGTAAAGGCATATCAGTTCCACTTCTTATCTGTTTCACTAACTACTAATAATCAATATTGGCCTTTAAAAAACAGTATCGGCTGAACCCTAACTATTAATAAAGGTGGAGCGTCTGTTGTAATGAGGCTGAACATTATCTCATATTCAGGAACAATAAAGGCACCGTCACTCTCCTGTGGAGCTGTTGCTGCAGACCCAACTTCCTGTTTCTCAGAAGGAGGCTTCTTGACCTTTCTGATAACTATCTGCTCTCACCATGCTGAGTGGTTGGGTCTTCTAACATTTCCACGTTAACATCTTATCCTTTGGATGAGTTGTTTCTGTATCTGTTTATGCATGAATGACGTCAAAAAAGCATTTGCACAAACCGAACTTGGCCCGCTATTTAACTTTGGTTATCTACGGTTTCATTTTGGGATTTAGACATCATGGTTTTTCATTTATACTGTAATTGGTTCAAAAGAGAAGACAAACTGCCACAACGCTGGCAGTATTTCTTTCTCTGTAGCGTGATACGACCAGCTAAGGTGAGACAGTTACCTGGCGTCCCTCTGTGACGTTGACCAATAGCAGCGGGCGCAGGACTCTGGACCAGCGGACGCCGTAACAGTCGGTCGCTTTCAGCGCTCCGTAGATGATCATATCCACCAGAGTGAGCTGCACGCCACACACAGACACACACAGACACACACACACACACACACGAGGACACAGACACATCTGTTCAGTAAATGAAGATGGGCATCGGAATAAGCAGAGAAATGTTCACAGACTACAGAATATAACACACTGTGTATAATAAAAGCTGTGTGTGAGGGGAGAGACGGAGGGTTTGAGGGTGTGTGTGTGTGTGTGTGTGTGTGTGTGTGTGTGTAAGGGTTTGAGGGTCGGTGGCCTGAGTCCCTGAGTCACCAGGAAGCCTTGAAGGTGCTGACGGGGCGACTTCTCCGTCCGGCTAAAGGTTGTTTCACAACAACATACAGAAGGGCTCGTCAGCACTTTACGCCTCTGGAGCACACACACACACACAAACACACACACACACACACACACACACACACAAACACACACACACACACACACACACACACACACACACACAACACACACACTCCCCAGGACATGACGTCTTCCCCAACACAGTCTTTTCTCTTCATGCCACTTTCTACTTCTACTTCGACTTTTTACTCCACTACATTCATCTGTTCCAGCTTTAGTTACTAGTTACTTTAGTTACTCCGCTACATTCATCTGTTCCAGCTTTAGTTACTAGTTACTTTAGTTACTCCGCTACATTCATCTGTTCCAGCTTTAGTTACTAGTTACTTTAGTTACTCCGCTACATTCATCTGTTCCAGCTTTAGTTACTAGTTACTTTAGTTACTCCGCTACATTCATCTCTTACAGCTTTAGTTACTAGTTACTTTAGTTACTCCGCTACATTCATCTGTTACAGCTTTAGTTACTAGTTACTTCAGTTACTCCGCTACATTCATCTGTTCCAGCTTTAGTTACTAGTTACTTTAGTTACTCCGCTACATTCATCTGTTCCAGCTTTAGTTACTAGTTACTTTAGTTACTCCACTACATTCATCTGTTCCAGCTTTAGTTACTAGTTACTTTAGTTACTAGTTACTTTACACATTCAGATTCCTGCACACAGAAGCCATGCAGTTTATAAATCTGATGATTGATTCTAAACTCTCTCGGTCTGACTAAAAGGGGCCCACAGAGAAGGCCTTCCTACAGGGCCCAGGACTTAGTGCTCCGCCCCGGTCTGTAGGCGAGCCCAATGTTCCAGCTAACAGAAACCACGTAGTGACACGGTCCAAGTTTAACCCTCGAGTTGTCTTCCTGTTGACCAACACGCAACTTTTGGGGTTTTTTTCTGGGTCAAAATTTTAAATTAAAACTTTTTTTTTCAACCTTTTCTTGTTCTTTTTCTTTTTGTCACTTTTCCCGATGTTTTTGTCAATTTTTTTCCAGTTGTTTTGTCAATATTTGACGTTTTTATCAATTTCTTTAGGTTTGTAAATTTTTTTCATGTTTTTGTAGATCCTTTTTAGCGATTTTTTTTAATGTTTTGTCGATTTTTTTCTGCAATTTTTGAAGTTTTTTCCAACAATTTTGTCACTTTTTTCCCAACATTCTTTTGTCATTTATTTTTTTCAAACGCTATAAAATTGAATAAAACACCCAAATTCAATAAAATTAGTGAACTAATCATTAATTTGACCTGTGAAGAGTAACGGTTGTAGGGAACCATCCACGCTAGTTTCTTTGACAATTTGGTCGGGGAAAAAAAAACAAAAAACTTTTCTGATATGGAAACTTTTTAAAAATGGGTCAAATTTGAGCTGAGGACACCAGGAGGGTTAAGTTGAAAACAACACCAAAAAAAAGTTTTCTTTGCTTCTTCCATCGATGTTTTCTGTCCCTTTATTAAAAGTTGTTGTCGCTGGTTAGCATGGCTAAGCCTCTGTCCTGATTGGTCCTAACGCCTCCCCTGCTTTATCGTCTGTTTTAAAATAAACGGGAGCATCATTTACTAAATGGACATCGTGCTGTAGTGAAGAAGACTTGAAACTAGTGATTGATACAAAAAACTCATTATGGAAATGTTTGCCGAGGGGTCCTACCACGAGGATGACGATGATGCAGATGTTTTTGGGATCTTTCCAGAACTTGTCCCGAGGGATGACTTGGGCGTAGTGAACGAGTCGAAGGGTGAAGACCAGCAGACAGAGCAGCTCCACCAGCATGGTGGCCTGGAAACACAACGACACAACACACACAACAACACAACTCAAATGATCTGGGGGGGGGGATGGTGCAGTGGATATGATGCATACCTTTGGTGTGGGAGATCAGGGTTCAATTCCCACTGCCATAGATCAACCAATGTGTCCCTGAGCAAGGCACTTAACTCCTAGTAGCTCCAGAGACATGCAGCCTCTGATATATAGTAATTGTAAGTGGCTTTGGATAAAAGCATCAGTTAAATGAAATGAAATGGAATGTAATCTTCTTTTCTAGATAGAAAACGGAGCTCGCTACAGCCTCTCAAAGACAGCAGAGGCGGCCTAAAAGATTTGGGGCTTTTGGGGAAACATTCCGCCCGCTGTTCACATTTTTTGGTCCAAATTATAGAAATCAAAAATATACAAATCTTCTTGTTCTGCTATCTACAGAATGAGTGTAGGATCTTTTTCTGTCAATAACGTACACGTCAAGAAAAGAGGAAGTGTGAAACCAGCACAGAGTGTGTGTGTGTGTGTGTGTGTGTGTGTGTGTGTGTGTGTGTGTGTGTGTGTGTGTGTGTATGTGTGTCAGTGGCTCCCATCTTACCCATATGGGCAGAGGAAACATTGCCGGGTCCTCGAAGAGGGCGAGAGACAGATCCACCAGGATGAAGAAGTACAGGAGCACCTTAGGGATCCAGTGGTTGTAGCGCAGATACAGTCTGGAAACACACACAATATATATATATATATATATATATATATAGAGATACACACTGTAGCTTCATCAGACATTCCCTAAAACAACTGCTCACTGTTAGTAGGTTTTATCAAACTAACAGGAGGAGGGAAACAGTGACTTTGCTCAGGGACTATTTTAAGCTGCGGATGGATCATATTTTGGTGCTCTAATGAGTATGTGCTGCAGCAGGACGGGGTGTATGAGGGGATGAGTTAGGACTGCACATAGTCGATTCATGTGGGGATTATTGTCTGGATGAGTTGTTTGGTTTCTAAAATGTGGATCAGTATTTCCCAAAAAGCCCCAAGATGACGTCCTCAAATGTCTTGTTTTGTCCACAACTCAAAAGATATTCAGTTTCCTGTCCCAGAGGAGAGAAGAGAAATATCAATAATATAATATAAATATCAGCAGAGTAACATGAGCGTCTCACCTGACCGCCTGTGGCGACGTGTCGAAGTAGATGTTCCTGTTGTACTGAGCGTCCGACACGTAGATGGCAGCCAGGTTAAAATCCTGAAACACACCATATGGTGAGAGAACTTCTACAGGAACACATCAGACCAGAGGAAACGGTCACCATGGAAATGAATTGGTCATGTGACAAGGGCTGGCACAATTGTCAGAACGAGCCAACAAGTGACTGTACTCTGATCCAATGGAAATCACAACTGTCAGATTGACAGCACTGTAGCCCAATGGAGTGTGGGGGGGGCTTCTAGTCCCGCCCCTGCTATAGAAGTCTGTTGATTGAGCGTTCTGATACCTCCACAGTATTTACACAGCACCTCCACCTGCTTTATAATCAATGATCTCCCCTTTAAACATTTTGAAGTCTGTGGCTATGTTCACACTGCCAGTCTTAATGATTAATTTAGATTTTTTTTGCTCACATCTGATTTTCTGTTTGTCTGTTCACATGACCTTTTAAAATGTGGCCTATATCAGATTCCAGTGTGAACCGTTTGTGGTTTCGAACTGACCCGCATGCCCAAAAGACCAATAACAATGACATCAGACGCAGCACGCTGTCGCACTAAAGTTAGGGAGGTTATGGAGGAAGTAAGAATTTTCACTTTTATTTCTAAATGTTTGTGTAATGGCAGCCGTAACATTAACGAGCAGACTTTGACATTGACTTGCTCCATCACTGGTCTCCATGTTGTAGCCTAGTCAGGTTTTTAATATTCCTGTCTGTCTCGGACTAACTTCTGCTGGAGCATCATTGGGACAAATGTCGATGTAGATTGAGATAAAAGTCGCATCAAATCCTCCTCGGTTGTTCACACTGCTGTCACATTGATAAAAATCACACCTGGGTCGGACTCAGGACCACGTATGGAAGTGGTCTACATCTGATTTGAGTGTTCACACTAGCCTACTTCTGAAGAAGTCTGACCTGGTCACTGGACCCCCCAAAAAAGAAATCTGATTTGGCCACTTCAGCCTGCAGTGTGAACGTAGCCTTATATCAGCAGTGGCTTCTACCCTGTCAGGAGTTCCCTGTCCCTGTTTAAGAGCTTAGTTATGTCCCATAAAAAGGACAAGAGTCCAGGTTTACTGCTGTCATGTGTGCTCCACTCTCTCTCTCACCTCTTCGCTCTTCGCAGGACTCCCTCCGTTTGGACTTCCTTTTTCTTTTCCTGCAGACTCATCAGGAATGTCCTCGCTCTTCTCTGGCTCGGACATCTCTCAAACTTCCGACACGACTCGTGCACCCCCCCACCCCACCAAAAACAACAACTAGACTTTGGAGAAGTGATTGTAACGCTCCGTGAAGAGTTTCCAGACAGCCAGTCGGAGTCGGAGGGATTGTGTCTCTGCAGGACAGAAGTCCAGACTTGTCTTAGCGGTGTTGGTCTGAGTTGTAACCGTCCACATCCCAGGTCTCCTCCCTCCCCGCCTGCCTGCTGCTCTCTAACGGGACAGCGGGACAAACATCTGGCTGCAGTCGGACTGACTCGGGACTGATCCGAGCGGCTGTTTGTGCGCCTCTAATAAACCTGGACTCGTGCTGCCTTCACTGACCGTTGGAGAAAAAAACACACACTGCGACGTGGAAACTGGCAACAGCATGGGCAACAGGCTCATGACTCTGAAGAATAAACCCGGTCATGGAAATCATTTTCAAAACCCAGAGAAGGTGGAATTATTAAAAACAGAAAAAAATCAGATTTTACTCCCAGGGTTTTTAAAGTTAATGTTTAATTTTTTAAACAGCAGTGTACCTAATGAATTGGCCGGTGTTGTTTCTTTTTTATTCCATTTACTCATTTAATACTTTATATTTTGTTGATTTAATGTCTTTATTTCACTTCAATTTAAATAGTATTTCCTTTTTGACGGAAGGAAGCTCGTCTGTTGCAGTCAACGTTTCTTTTTTTCGGACTTTTGTTTTACGGGAGACAGTGAAGGCAGCAGGAGGCGTCATGTGACTCCCAGCAGCAGGATAACGGAAACGGAGAGGGAGAGGCGTTTAAAGAGCAGAACCACTGACGGGAGTTATTGTTTTTAGCTTGACACACATTGTTTATGTTCCATACATAGATAGCGCATTATAGCCGCAGCAGTGGTACGTCCACGCGCCGCCATCTTGGTCCGGACAAGCCACGCCTCCCAATGCATGTGTGTCTATGGAGGCAGGGGGTTTATCCACACTTAAAAACATAATTTCTTGCTGAATTTCCAACAAATTTTATATATATATATATATATATATATATATATATATATAAATAACCCCATATATATATATATATATATATATATATATATATATATATATATGGGGTTATTTTGAGCGTCAAAGACTTCCTTTCCTGCATTCTGATACACTTTTATGCACCAATTTATGGTGGGAATTCCTTTATTTATTATATATTATATTTACTTATCCTATGAGAAGGAAATACACAGCACTTCTGGGCCTCCAGACTCAAATGTTTTCATTAAAAAGGAAGACTTTACTTGAAAACTATGATGTTTTTCCCAAATGATGTACAGATTTTTAAATGGGTCATATTTTCATAAAAAAACAGAATCATCAGTAAATGTTTGATTTTCTTGTGATGTGAATAAAATACAACACACTGCTGATCAGACTAATATGCCGTACTTATTATAGGGTGGAACTTTCCTTTAACATATTCATGCGCTGTGAACAAACAGCAGAGAAATGATCACTTTATATTTCTTTCTCTTCATTACAGAATCAAAAACGTTCAACTTATTACATTAATTATAGACAGAATAAAAGTGATTTAACAAGCCTTTCTTTACAGAATCACAGAAACATTCATCTCATTTTCACAATTATCAGATTAAACTCAAACTGTAAATCATTGTTCTTGCTACACAGTGTTTTTAATACAGACATCAGATGAGATTAAAAGCTCAATGAGCCAGACAGAAAGCAATCTCATTATTTCCTTTATTTATATATTTAAAAGTTTAAACAGCTGCAGAGGACGCAAACATTTTTCTGCAACACATTTTTTATGTGACACTTTTGATCTTTAGTCTTCAGTGTTTCTCTCCATTTTGAATATTTCAGTATTTGTGGATCTGCTGCCTTCTGCTGGTCACTCTGCAGGCCCACACTCTGATTGGCTGCCAGCTGGAAGCAAACCCATCTAAACCAATGGTGAGCAGCTTTCTGAAGCAAACGTTATACTAAAGTAAGAGATGGTTTACCCCAACTCAAAAGTTATTTCTTGTCTGTCTCTTTAGGAGACTAGCGGCAGGTCCTGAGTGGATTGATTCCAACTGGAGAAGTGAACATGAACACAGATTATGAGCGATTCTTTATCCTTGTAATCACCAAAGTAAATATTGGAGCCATTCTTCAACAAGTTTCATATCTCAAGAACATTCTGACACTAACATGTTATGTTTCAGACGGACACATGAGGAGAAAATTAACTTTGTTTGAGAAAAATTACTTAACTATACAAATACCTTTTCATTCATCCACACGACGTTCACTACACTTTCAAACGAGGCCACGACCCTTTTAGGAGACAGGAAGTGGGTACCGTTTCAGACCATTGGCGCTGTGTGTGATGAGCTAAAATGTCAAGTAAGCTGACTGAGGAGACCCAGCTACACCCTACATCCCTGTATGCTAAACAACTACAGCGGCTAGCTACGGCTATCAAAGAAGACACCCTCTGAATAGGGAATTCCAATATCTTCCCTCTGGACGGAGGTTAAAAGTTAAAACTACAAGATTTAAAAATAGTTTTGTACCAGCGGCAATCACTCTGTTAAACAAACGGTAAAATTATTTGCACAAAATGCACAAGCACTCTGGTCATGTACTGTTTTCTATTCCTCTTTTTTTCTATGTTTTACTACCTGTTTTTATATGTTTTAATGTTTTGTGTGTTTGTGTGTTGTGTGTTGTATGGTCTACAAAGTTTTAAGGATGTCATGCCTCTTAGACTGTGAAACTACTTTACCTATGGGTACCAATAAAGTAACCTAACCTAACCTATCTTTAGTTAGAGATCATCTTTGCTCAAGTTTTTAAACAAATGTAGTAAAAAGTTTCACAGAAGTGCCGCAAAAGCCTGAAAGGAACCATATTTAAAGGTATTTCAAACCACAGCCGTGTCGTGAGTCTATATAGTCTATTATTTGGTAAAACTTTATAATAACTATCTCTAATTAATGGTAAATTGATAGTTAACTAAACTTAAGTTAATACCAGTGTTGGGGAGTAACGGAATACATGTAACGGCGTTACGTATTCAGAATACAAATTATGAGTAACTGTATTCCGTTACAGTTACAATTTAAATCGTTGGTATTTAGAATACAGTTACATCGTTGAAATCAATGGATTACATGACGATACTTCTCTGTTTCACGAGTTTATTCTCTCTGACTAAATTAAGGCAACTCTATGCATTTTCCAGAACTCCCAGAAAATATTTAAATCGATCATACTCCACCTCCAACCTGAAGAAGCATCTTAAAGTAAGCTATTTTTTTAATTAGCCAAGAGTAGTCGTCTGCTGTAGTTTTACTGGTCACCTTGCTATTTTAACATTGACGTGCGACTTTACATTCTCCTACGTGCTGATTTACTAGCTCCAGAGCCGTTTAAAGACTGACTAGCCCCGTTTGACATGCTAGCTAACGTTAGCTAAAATTAGCTCGTGGTAGCAAGACTGCGGTTAGATTTTTGTAGTATGCATTTCGGGACTACCAATACAATAATCTATCTGCTTGTTCAGGTACACATTCAGCTAGTTGGAATAAAAAGAACACACCATTATAGGCCTGTTTAGTAAGCTGGATGTGATAGCTGCATTCCTACACTTATAAAACGCAATTCAATGTGGAAGTAATCCTGAAGTAATCCAAGTATTCAGAATACGTTACTCAGATTGAGTAACGTAACGGAATACGTTACAAATTACATTTGTGGGCATGTATTCTGTATTCTGTAACGAAATACGTTTTGAAAGTATCCTTCCCAACACTGGTTAATACTAATTATTAGTAGACATTATAAATCACCATTTCATTGTTTGTTGACAGTAAAATAACTATTAACTAAAGTTTAACTATCAATTTACAATTAATCAGTGGCAGTTATTATAAAGTGTATATATTAGTGACTCCTTTAATGTGTTGTTCTCTTGTAATTTAGAGTTTGATTGACAAAGAGATTGTGTGTGTTTGGTCAGCAGTGTGAGTGTTTCTGTGCACAGGAGGAGACTCTCCGTCCTACAGAGAACACAGAGACACTGAACCAGGCCAATCTAACCTAAACCCAGGATAAAGAGGTTCAGTGAATGTGGTGTTGAAGGTGTAGAGGTGGATCAGCATGTCAGAGGAGACTGTGTAGAAGGACAGAGAGCCAGCAGGACAGTCCACATACACTGCTACTCTATCAGAGACAGAAGAGGAGGAGATGGGTGTTCTTCTCTTATTGTGCCAGACAGAGTAACCATGATCATCAGAGCACCTCTAACTCCAGGACTGATCATTCCATCCAAAATTGCAGTCTTCACTGTCTCCTCTCCTCCTGATTCCTCTGTAACTCACCGATATAAAAACATCTCCTCTCCATTCGACCTCCCAGTAACAGCGACCAGTCAGACCATCTCTACACAGCAGCTGTTTCCACCAGGAGTCAAACCTCTCTGGATGATCAGGATATGGCTGCTTCTCCTCCACCCGTGTCACCTTCCTGTTGTTGTCAGACGGTTTGAGTCTTCTGTTCACTGTGTTTGTGTCCAATGTGAGTTCACAGGAATCTGAGGGAGAGAATGAGACACAACATAGCAGCAGTTTATACTTATTATACTATTATATACTACTTATTGTTCTGTCCCCATCAGGACATTAGTTCACTTAAATGTTTTTCTGTAGGACCATTGCACCATGGGATTTAATCAGGAAGTTGTATGTGAGCAGGACAGCCTCATGGTTTTGTGTTATGATCTCTCCATATTATCCACGTCAATCTTCCACGTTCCATGCCTTTGGTAGCATTCAAAGTAGTAGATAACTTTATTGTCCCCGTGGGGCAGTTGGGTTTGCGGCACAATCACAAGGCACTTTATAACAAGACATCAGACATATGATACAAAAAAATAATTCTTATATCAGACACCGACAAACAAAACATGAAGAATATACATCACACACTACAATACACTATACACCCTTGGGTATGGTCAGACCAGCTGGACGACTAGCTTATTCTGACTGATTTAAGGCTTTTATGGCTTGTGGTACGAAAGAAAATTTGGATCTGTTCTTGGTCAGAAGGGTTTCTCGGTATGTTAAATAGATGCTGACATACTGTTCTTATATATTTGTATAAGTATTGTCTATGTATATTTTTGGTGATGATTGATAGCTCATATTAGACTGACAGTATGCTTTAGTAAGCTAGTTTGCCACTATTATCTTGGGTTGTGCTACATGTAAGTGTATTTTAGTTTATTTAGATAAACAATATAGGTTACATTACGTAAACTGTATAACAATACATTACATATTGCCTTTATTTCAGCTTACATGTTAGCTACTGTATATACTACCGCATTACAGTGGCGTGTAGTTATATTGTTTTACAACTATCACTGTATAATGTTTGGGACTTATCAATATGTAAGTAACAGGTAATTGTGTTTAATTTCCCAGTTTCACCCTTTCTAAATCAAATAAACCGAGTTACGACGATCCCAGTCTCCAGTGGTTGATGGTGGAAGGTGTTTAGCTGCTAGTCAGACTGCACAGGGTTACGTACATGCAGGACAAGACAGTGAAATGAGAGCTTTCTAGCGGGCTGGACAACAAGTTTGAGCTGATTGGAGTTACTGCCTGTACGTTACAGCTAAGAGAGAAGGCTACAACTAAGGCAACACTAACACAGACAACTTCATCCATTGCCACGACATGGAAGAAAAATTGGCAACCACGTTTGAGACCAGGTCTGCCGCCTCATGCTCTGGGAAAAGCTCAAGCACTTCATCAACAAGTAAAGCAGCAGCCATTGCACGTGCTAAGGCAGAAGCAGCAAAAGCACAAGTTGCATTTGCTGAAAAACAAATGCAAATGAAGATAGAGAGGGCACGCTTAGATGCATCACTAGACATATTGAAAATGGCGAAAGAAGCAGCAGCTGCCATTGCTGAGGCAGAGGTCCTTGAGGCAGCCACAGACACCGATGGGGAAAAACGTAGTTGCAAAATAGACCTCCCACTCAAGCCTAAAGACCCTGAAGAGCGTACTTCTGAATATGTGCTTCAACATTCCGTATCACACAAAAGCCTTCAGTCAATGCCGGAAATGGAACCCATTAATGAGTATGAGTTAGGATATGTAACTTCTATGCCACATCAAGATAGAATTGTTCCAGCTCCCCACATTAACCAAGTGAAGGACAACAACACCCTCCTTCCAAGTAATGTTCCTACGCAACAGGCAATGAAGGTTGAACCTAGAACAGACCAGACCTATACTGCTAAAGGGAGAGAGAGCGATGGTTGGATCAGGAGAGGAGGAATGAATGACCGCAACCATCCACCAGCTCCACACCACAGCACTTCAATAGCAGGTAACCCACATGACAGTCAAGGCATGACATACTTTGTAAGGTTCTTTGCTCGCTGTGAACTTGTCAGCACCGGACTGCTACAGTTTGATGATCGCCCCGAAAGCTTCAGAGCCTGGCGAGCTTCATTCCTCAATGTAATCAGAGGCCTAGACCTATCAGCTGGGGAAGAGATAGACCTCTTAGTCAAAAGGCTAGGAAATGAGTCTGCTGGACATGCAAGGCGGATCAGGGCGGTTAATGTAAATCAACCTGAAAGAGGTCTTACAATGGTGTGGGAAAGACTGGAGCACTGTTATGGATCGCCAGAGGCCGTAGAGAGTGCACTCTTCAAGAGACTTGATGCGTTTCCCACGATACATAATAAAGATTCTCAGAAATTGAGAGAGCTGTGGGATCTGTTGATGGAGGTTCTTTCCGCCAAGGCTGAGGGAGATCTGCCAGGCCTAGCCTTCCTGGATACTTCACGTGGGGTCAACCCCATTGCACAAAAGTTCACCTATAAGATGTAACAGAAATGGATAAATGAAGGCACGCGGTACAAACAACAAAACAGAGTACCGTTTCCACCATTTCCCTTTTTCGTGGACTTTGTCAGCCATCAAGCAACCACTAGGAATGACCCTAGCTTCGACCTCACCATGTTCAACATGGCCCTGTCCAAATCAGACAAGCCTGCCCTCAAACAAAGCATTCAGAGAGCGCCTATTTCAGTCCATAAAACGGAAGTGTCTTACCCCTCCAATGTCGAGAGGACCGAAAAGAAGACTGAGGAGCCTGACAGGCAGTGCCCCATACATAGGAAGCCTCACCCTCTGCAAAGATGTCGCAGTTTTAGAGGGAAATCTCTTGAAGACCAAAAAGCCTTTCTTAAAGACAACAGGATATGTTTCAGATGTTGCGAATCAAAATCACATCTTGGCAGAAACTGCAAGGTCAGTGTGAAACGCTCAGAGTGTGAGAGTGAAGGTCACCACACAGCTTTACATCCTGGACCTCTGCCCTGGATCGTTAAGACCATAGACCCTGCCATAGAGCATGGCGGGGAGGAACAAAGTGTTGCATGCCCTGTGTACTAGCGTCTGTGGTGGAGACCTAAGTGGCAGGTCTTGCTCGAAGATCTGTCTTGTTAGAGTCTTTAAGTCAAGTCATCCAGACAGAGCAGTAAGCCTGTATGCTATCCTTGATGACCAAAGTAACAGGTCATTGGCTCAGCCAGAGTTCTTTGATCTTTTCAAGGAAGAAGGGCCCAGGTCACCTTAAGTCTGGTTCACACGGGACGCTTTTAAAATTGTCGGCCGATTTTCCAATCCTGAGAGACCCCACACACGGCGATAAAAAATCACGGATCTAACAGTTTTGGTCGTACAGTGTGTGGTGCGCAGCACACGGCAAAATCAACACATCACACACGAACCGATTTGACATGGAGGTGAGTTGTTGTTTTTTCTCATAGACATGTCGTTACGTACTACACAGATTAATTACCGTTGAAATAACGTTCATATATTCGTTTCCATGTACTCTGGTGGACTGCAGTTGTGGATGTAGTTATGTCCATCGACTTTATTTGTATTGTTATATTTTACAGGTTTCTGACAGAGAAGGGGTCAAGGAGCTACTTCGCATGAATGTGGAGGAGCTTAAGTTTGTCCTCAATAAAGTAGCCCCGTTGATCACAAAGCAGGATACAAACATGAGGCTGTCCATTTCTGCGAAGGAGAGACTGGTGTTAACACTAAGATTTTTGGCAACAGGTTTGTTTGCAACAGCCTGTTTCGTTTATTGTGTTTACTTTTACTAAATCGGGTGAATGCCACTTAATGTTGTTTCTTTATCTTGTAGGAGAGTCCTTCCAGTTTAGAGTTGGAAAGTCAACCATGTCCCAGATTGTCACTGAAACATGTGAAGCCCTGTACCGAGCATTAGCTAAGGATTATCTCAAGGTAATGTCTAAAGTTGATTACATTACTAATGAAATGTTTGTTGTCGTTTTTTTAAATACACACAAATGAAATTAAACACATAATGCTTGTGGTCTATTTTTGTTTTATCAAACAAGTATTTAGATAAAAACAGTAATAAAACATTTGAATATATATATATATATATATATATATATATATATATATATATATATATATATATTTTAAATAGTCTAAAGTATTTAACAAATATTTGATATCACTTCAAATATTACAGTGGTCCTCACTGAAAGTTGAATTATTTAAGAGCTTTGCCCTGATGCATAAATCTGTCATTTCAGACACCAACTACAGAGGAGGAATGGCTGGACATAGCACAAGATTTTCATCAAAAGTGGCAGTTCCCCCATTGCCTTGGAGCCCTAGATGGGAAACATATAAACATTTTTCCCCCAGCTCATAGTGGAAGTATCTTCCGTAATTACAAGGGGCGGTTTTCTGTGTTAATGATGGCTATTTTTGATGCCAAGTACCAGTTTCTGTATTTCAGTGTGGGAGCACAGGGAAGAGCATCAGATGCTGGAGTGTTTAATGAGTCAGATTTCAAGAAAGCACTGGACCAGGGCCTTCTTAATATCCCTGCAGCAAAACCACTTCCACAATCAGACATACAAGCACCCTTTGTGTTCCTGGGCGACGATGCTTATCCTTTGCGCACAGACCTCATGAAGCCATACTCATTTCGTCAGATGGACTATCAGCAGAGAGTTTTTAACTACAGGCTTTCTCGAGGACGCAGAGTTGTGGAAAATGGATTCGGAATACTTGCAAACAGGTGGAGAGTATTCCTCACCACCATAATGCTCAACCCAGACAAGGTACAGAAGGTGGCCTTAGCTTGTGTGTGTCTCCACAATTATTTGTGTGGGATTCGGTCTGACACATATGCACCTCCAGCCCTGATTGACCCAGAAGACGGTGACCACAGATTTGTGGAGGGTACCTGGAGACAAGATTGACAGATGTATAGTTCTGCAAATACAGCTTTTTTTCCTTGTTTCTTCAGTATAAGTTACAAATTGTAAGTGTCTGGAAATGGAACATGAATAACAAATTGACACTGAACTGCCTTAACTTTGCAATATTTTAAGGTTTACAAAATTGTATATTCACAACTTTGTTTGTATTCAACATTAATATTTTGATATTTAGTGCCACCTGAAATTCCCTGAGCAACAAATTAAACTGTCTGTATAACCAAATGGTTTAGCATCATCATATTTTAATGAAATAATGTTGTTACTTTTTCTACTCCTTGTAGTATTACTATGACATTACAGAATTCAATCTTGGAAGTTAATTCACAACAATTGGGTAGAGATTAAAATTGAAAACAAAAAACAGACTGCTTGGAAAAATAAATAACTTCAGGATATAAGCAATCCAATAAAACATTTGTTCATGTCACTTATGGTGAAATGGTTAAGCATTTGTGTGGTAAAATACAACTTAAGGCCTTGATATAACAAAAAGGCCGAAATGTAAATAAAACAAAAGACATCAATAAAGGATGTATACAATTATAACTGAAGATGCATTTGATGCATCTTCAGTTATAATGCAGTTATAATGCATTGTTTTTCTGATTAACCACAAAAATCAGAGGTAGTTGTAGTAAACCTTGAGAACCATGACTGACAATCTACCCTTAAATCTGTATTCACTCATTGTCTTCTAGCATTCTCCTGTAGCTATGAGTCTCATTATTTTGAAGCTGGTACTGATTCGGTAGCAGTTGTGTTCCTATGGGTAGAGGCATGTGGTGAGGTGGTTCTTGTGGAGTTGTATATGTGTGTAGAGGGGTTGGTTGTGTGTTGGGCATATGTACAGAGGAGGGTACAGGGTAAATACTAGGTGGCAGCTGGTATGAGTTAGATGCCTGTGCATCATTCTCCTGAGCCTCATATACATCATTCATTATTTTTCTCTTTAGTCTTGTCTTTACCACAGTGTTTTTAATTGACCTCAACTCCTCAGCTACTTACTCCAAAGTTGCTGTCACTATCAGCAATAGATTTGCTTCTACCAGCCGTAAAAGCAGTTGACATCTGCTGTAAAAGTTTCAATTTTTCCATTTCAATGGCATCAGCAGATTGGCTTTTCTTTAGTCTCTTCGCAGTAGGTGTACGAGGTACAGGAGGGGAAAGGTCGTCATCATTCTGGATAATAGATGGTTCCTCAGCAGATGTTTCGTCTGACATCAGAGAGACGTCGTCATCTGGATCACTCAAGGGGTCCCACTCTGCAGCCAGGCCATATTTAATTGATTGAGGCAGCTATATAAAAATATATGAATGGCTTTTTAGACATAAAATTTAAATATTGATGAACAGTCAACAATTAGGCTACATACGCTGCTTTCAGTGGCACGTTGGGTGACATGCTTCCTCAGAAACATCAGTGTCTTCATAAGCCATCGTTGTTGGCTTGTTAGTGGCTTTTCAAAAGTCCCACTTGGTTTAGTTTTCAGAAGCTTGCTGAACTGGGTTCTTAAAGTTGTGGCCCACGTCTTCCCTTCTTCCACTGACATGAACAAACATGAGACATTTATATGAATGAATGTTATCGTCATGCTAGCGATGGGTAGTGTAGATAAACATTACCTGGTATCTCAAGTGCAGCAGCAATTTCTGCCCAATTCCTCTCCTTGTCATTTTGGTTATGATATTCTTTACACAAAACGTTGTACAAACATTCACGGTGTTGCCACAGGTCGACAAGTTGGTCCTCCATCTCCGACGTCCACCGGACTTTCTGGTGCGCCATGCCGCCGGCTGTTTTGATTTTGTTTCCTGGTGCTTTCCTTGCCGCCTCGTCACCTCGCTTTCTGATTGGCTACACAGTCCACAGGCTGCGTGCTCATTTGTCCCTGGGGGACACCACACACGAAGAGAAATCGGGCCAAATAAATCCAACATGTTGGATATCCCCGATTTGAGATCGGAGCGATCCCGACGTCCTTCCGAGCAGACGAGAGCAGTCTTAACACACCACACACGGCAGGAATATCTGATCAGATTATTTTACGATTATCGGAGCATCCTTAAGATTGTCGGGAGGGGTGAATCGGGGCTAAAATTGGCCTAATTATCCTGCTGTCTGAACCAGGCTTTACTCCCTGAAGACATGTGCAGGAGTAACAGAGACAGCTGGAAGACGGGCAAGTGATTACCAAATCAAATCTCTGGATGGTCATGTGTATCTACCTCTCCCTACACTGATCGAATGTAATCAGATCCCTAACAATAGATCAGAAATCCCCACTCCAGATGCTGCACTTCACCATGCTCACCTTACATCTGTAGCTTTTCAGATTCCTGAAATCGACCACAAAGCCCCAATCTTGCTTCTCCTAGGAAGGGACATCATGTACAAAGAATTTCAGCCTTTGGCTGACAATAAAGTTGTATCGTATCGTATCGTATAAGAGTGCACAAGGTTAGGGAACAGATCAATGGGCCTCACAATGCCCCCTATGCTCAGAGGCTTGACTTAGGGTGGGTCATCGTTGGAGATGTCTGTTTGGGAAAGGTTCATAAACCATCCACCATCAACACCCTCTTTACAAGCACGCTAGAAAATGGTCGCCCATCTCTCTTTCAACCTTGTCCCAACCGGCTGCTCATCAAAGAAAGATACAGCGACTCTCTGTCAAAAGACCTCCTCAGGGGATACCTCAGAGATGATACCAACTGTGACAAGGAGGAAAATCACCTTGAGTGTACTGTATTACAAAGGACAAAAGACGATAATAAAACATCTCTCTCGATTGAAGACAAGGCCTTCCTAAATATAATGGAACAAGGGCTCCAAAGGACGATGCTAACAATTGGGTAGCGCCTCTCCTCTTCAAGTCACAGAGACGCCGCCTTCCCGACAATTGAGCACAGGCACTAAAACGGCTCAGGCGCAACTTCGACAGGAAAACGGAAATGAGAGACCATTTCCTTTCATTCATGGAAAAAATATTCCAAAATGACCATGCAGAGATTGATCCTCCTCTGAGGGAAGAAGAGGAACATTGGTACCTTGCAACCTTTGGCGTTTACCACCCAAAGAAACCAGGTCAGATACGGGTGGTATTCGATTCCAGCGCACAATACGAAGGGGTTTCGCTGAACCATGTACTTTAACAGGTCCAGATCTTAAAAACACCCTTCTCGGAGTCCTGATTCGTTTCAGAAAAGAGTCCATCGCAGTTACAGCGGATAAAGAGCAAATGTTACACTCTTTCCTGGTCAGAGAGGAGGACAGGAACTTTTTGAGATTCCTTTGGTTTAAGGATAGCGACCTTCACAAGGACATCATTGAATACCGCATGAAAGTACACGTTTTTGGCAACAACCCCTCTCCAGCTGTTGCTATCTACAGCCTTAAACGTTAAGCGCAGGATGGCGAGGCTGACTTCGGGTTGGATGTCAAGCAGTTCATAGATCGGGATTTCTATGTGGACGATGGCTTGATGTCACTGCCCTGCGAAGAAGCTGCCATCAACCTGCTCAAAAGAACACAAGACACTTGCTTGCTCGAACCTCAGGTTGCATAAGATTGCGTCAAATAGCAGTGAGGTAATGAGAGCCTTTCCCTCCCAAGACTACGCAAACAACTTGAAGGATCTGGAGCTTGGTACAGACACGTTGCCAACACAACATAGCCTTGGAATCATTTGGGAGCTTGAGACGGACACGTTTACATTCAAGGTTGTAGACGAAGATAAGCAATACACTCGTCGGGGTTTCCTGTCTACAGTTAACAGTCTATACGACCCCCTGGGATTTGTTGCTCCAGTTACCATCCAAGGCAAAGCTATCCTTTGTGAGCTCAGCATGGAAGTGGGTGACTGGGACTCCCCATTACCTTCTGATAAAGGGAAGTTGTGGACAGCATGGAGAGACTCCCTGAAAGATCTGGAAAGTCTCCGTATCCCAAGAACGTATGCACCAGTCTCCCTCTCCAGAGCTCAACGGCAAGAACTTTGTATCTTCTGTGATGCTTCAACCAAAGCCATAGCCGCCGTTGCCTATATCAAAGTTATAGATGCTGAAGGAGACCGCCAAGTAGGGTTTGTTCTAGGTAAGGCAAAACTTGCACCACAACCAGAACACACAATACCGAGATTGGAGCTGTGTGCAGTAGTGTTGCCAGTGGAGCTAGCTGAGCTCGTCACTTCAGAAATCAATGTTGACCTGGATGCCACACATTTCTACACGGACAGCAAAGTCGTGTAAGGTTACATCTACAATGAGACTAGACGGTTCTATGTCCACGTAAGCAGTAGAGTGCAGCGCATACGAAGATCAACACGACCTGAACAGTGGCACCATGTTCCCACTGAGCTCAACCCAGCAGACTATGCAACGAGGGCCGTCTCCACAGCTCTATTAAAGGACAGCACATGGCTGACAGGGCCAGCTTTTTTGACAAACCCTGAACCTAGTCTTCCTGAGGAGGATATCTTTGAAATTGCAGATCCAAAATCGGATCCAGAAGTTCGACCTCAAGTGTCTACTCTGAGCACCGCTGCCTCAAATGCACAGCTTGGATCACAACGCTTCGAGAAGTTTTCAAGCTGGAGGTCATTGACTCGTGCCGTTACTTGCTTGCTCCATGTGGCTCGACTCTTCAAGAAAACCTCATCATTAGAACCAAGTAAATGCAAAGGCTGGCATTACTGCCAGACGGCATACACAGTGGATGAGCTCTCTCAAGCTAAAGATCTCATTATTCATACACTTTTTTGTTAAGTACATAATTCCACATGTTTTCATTCATAGTTTTGATGCCTTCAGTGAGAATCTACAATGTAAATAGTCATGAAAATAAAGGAAATGCATTGAATGAGAAGGTGTTTCCAAACTCTTGGCCTGTACTGTAGCAAAAATGGTAAACTATTGTGTTTGTACGAATACATCAGAAACAGGGCAGAGGGTCCACAAGGACAAACGGCTGATTCGTGCCTGGTTGAGGTTTGTGGCTACGAAGTGGGCTGATTTTACTGCTGCCTCTGTGACCCACTCTCTCCTCTGCCTGCTGCGCTGTGTGTGTGTGTGGCCGTGTGTGTGGCCGTGTGTGTGTGAGAGACGGCTGGCCAGCGAGGTTGTCAGGTGCTTGTTGAGTTTAACTCAGAAAAGACAGTTAACCTCAGGCAGGCGGCAATTCGGCAATGATTTTCGCAAGACTGCCTATATTCAAAATCTAAACAGTTAATTTCTCACCTAAAACGTTCTCAGAAGTGAATTTAGTGATGAATAAGATGGCGAAAATGGATAAAATTGTTCCGTTGTTGGCTTGTCTATGTACCTGCTATGAGTTGCTACTCCCTCTTATGACGTCATCACCCAGTTACTGTAAAAAACATGCTACCTTTGAAGAAACCCCAATAAATGTTATTTTAACACATTTTAAGACAGAAATGTTTAAATATATACATATTGAGCACTTTATTTACATATGTATTGGTTGTGGTGGTTAACCTGCACTTTACACTTTAAGAATGTTGGTCTTTCCTACAGAGAAATTGCGAAGAAAGTCAAGGTGTCAGTGAGTACAGTATTCTTCACACTCAAAAGGCACTTAGAAACTGGGAGAACTCTGACAGGAAGAGGTCTGGCAGACCCAACGCCACAACAGAATCAGAATCTACCTGTTCTTTACATAGCTGGTAGCCCACATTGTGATATGTTGTCCCATTTAGAGCACTGGTAATCCGGATTTGGTAATCTTGAAAACGGTGTATCAGGATCAGGGTGATCCAGTCCAATGTTGCTTTGAAAAAACGGCATAAAAGTAAAACGGATTACCTGATCCTGAATAGCAAAAAATGGGATTTACAAATCCGGATAATTTTGATTCAGGTTAAATGTTTTGAACAACTGGCCCCAGGGGTTACAAGTGTCTTAGCATTTGAACAATATGCTGCAGAAATGTGGTGGAGTCTGCATGAGAAAAGAGTTCAAGGATTTTGGAGAATGTGGTAGTTTACTGCATTTTGTTTTAAAGCAATGAAAAATGATCCACAATTTGTGTGTGACTAGTTTTGACAATGTGACTTCCGTTTTAACTGATGCTTGTTAGCAATCTAAAAAAATACTAACACAATACTAACGCATCCCCAACCGGCACCGTCAGACACCGCCTACCAAGAGCCTGGGTCTGTCCGAGGTTTCTTCCCAAGAGGGAGTTTTTCCTCGCCACTGTCGCACTGGTCGCACTGCTTGCTCTTGAGGGAATTACTGCAATTGTTGGGTCTTTGTAAATTAAAGAGTGTGGTCTCGACCTACTCTATCTGTAAAGTGTCTTGAGATAACTCGTGTTATGATTTGATACTATAAATAAAATTGAATTGAATTGAATTGAATTAATCCTACTACAAGATGTTGTGCCTTGTTTTTATGAATCAAAGTGAAAGCACACTCACACTTCCTCAGGCCAGGTTTCAGCATCTCCACAATGATCCAGCCTGGAGGAAGAAACAAAGTCAGAATGAACATTCAGAAGCTTCCTCAACTCTCATCTTCAAAATATATCAAACATCACAGGTTTCTAAGGTCAAAGATGAACTCTGAACATCAACATAATTGAGACGTCCTCAAAGTGCTCCAAAAAGAATGCAACTTATTAATAGGAGTTGAGTCTCAGCGGGGACGAGATTTTCAGCACATCAGTAACAGTAACGGCTGCTGGTACACACTGTGAACCAACAGTGAGCTCTGCTGTCTGTTCATACCATAGAGTGTCCAGTCTCCAGTGTGGATCCTCCAGTCTAGCTGAAAGCAGCTTCACTCCCGAGTCTCCTGGATGATTGTAGCTCAGGTCCAGCACTCTCAGATGGGAGGGGTTGAAGCTCAGAGCTGAAACCAGAGAAGTACAGCCTTCCTCTGTGATCAGACAGCCTGACAAACTGGACACACAAACAAACACACACACACACACACACACACACAGAAAATGACTTGAATTTACAATAATAATAATTAATTCATTTTCACCATGTCTTTCTTCTTCAGTGTAAATTTCCTAATTTTAGCTAAATGTTAAAGGACAATTCCGGCACAAAATGAACCTAGGGGTTAATAACATATGTGTACCGAGTCAAACGTTCTCTGGGATCTGTTTTCATGCTAATCGAATGTGTCTGTAGTTTGAAACTGTAGTTACCTGCTAACACTAGCTTTTGGGGCTCTTGGTTAATCACTATTTTATACCACTAACAAGGCTCAACATAGCACCACACTTAAACAGTAGCATAATGAGGCTCCCTACATACAAACCAAAGTATTGAGAACTTTGTAAGTGTACAGACAGTTTATTAAAAAGATAGATTATAAAGACGTTCACGTTTACATTCGGGCGCCATCTTAGAAAATGAGCAGTTGAATCACGAACACCGTGCAACCAGTAACCAGTAACATAGCTCAAACACAGCGTTACTTACAAAGTTCTCAATGCTTCAGTTTGCTACCGTGGAAATGTGGTGCTATTTTGAGCCTTGTTAGTGGTATAAAATAGTGATTTACCAAGTGTTCCGAAAGCTATCAGTAGCAGGAAACCACTGGTTTTGCAGTAGGTTGTTTAAAAGGTAGAGATGCATTACGTTAGCATGAAAACATGTCCCAGAGAACAGTTGACTCGGTACACATATATTATTAACCCCTAGGTTCATATTAAGCCGGAATTGTCCTTTAAATTGTCTCATCAGTCCACTTCTTTGAAATACATTGTTGCTAAACAGTCAAATGCCACCAGAATTTCACACAAAGTGATTTGTCTTAAATCTGCATTAATTTATTTTTGACCACATACAAAACTTGCAAACTTCTGCAGTGGCCCAAAGCCAGTCCAACAAAAGAGCAAAATAAAGCAGAAGAGTCTGTGGAAATATTGGATTTTAAGGTTGGCATGAAACCCGACAAAGTAATTTGACATAAGTTGGTATACCCAAAAAAAATTCTCTATCACGGCTGGTAGACAGCAGACGTCTGTAAGATCACAAAAAATCTTTAGAATGCATCACTGGGTATCATATAGAGTTCTGAGGTTAAAAAAATGGCCTAAGTCTCCACAAACCCTTAAGAAAAATATTTGGCTCTTTAGCTGCTAGATGTTGACCTTTCTTTACCAGCTAATGTCAAAATGTGTCTGTCTGCTGTTGGCTGCTGGACAGGTAGTGTACAGTGGGTTTATCAGAGCTTGTTGGATGGAAACAGCTACATGCTGCTGATAGAGAAGGTGCTGATGAGAGTAGTGTGACTGAATCAAAACATACTAGGTTAGGGTTAGTGGCCGTGAAAACACAACAATTGGCAAAAATATGTTGGGTATCTTTTTTTAACATACATTACCTTGTATATTAAGAAACATTTAAATGGTTTATTGTTTAACAGAAGCTGAATCCTGACCTGAGAGTCTCCAGTTTACAGTGTTGACTATCTAGTCCAACAGAGAGCAGCTTCACTCCTGAATCCTTCAGATCGTTGTTACTCAGGTCCAGCTCTCTCAGAGTAGCGGACTCAGAGCTGAGAAATGAGGGCAGACCTTCACAGCATCTCTCTGATAGATTACAGCCACTCAGCCTAAAAAATATGTACAGAACATATGTTAAAAACATTTCTATCTCTATTTTATATTACTTACACTTATATTTAGATAGGCATTACTATTATAGAAGAAAAATGGTTAACTGACTGAAGAAAAATGAAAACATGGTGTGACAGATCTGGTTCCCACTTTACAGGTTTATTTTTCCTGAACTGAGAGTCTCCAGTTTACAGTGTTGACTCCTTAGTCCAGCAGAGAGCAGCTTCACTCCTGAATCCTTAAAAAGAACATCTATCTGTATTTGATATTAATTTCACCTATGTTTAGGTATGCATTACTATTATCATAAAATAAAGTGGGTAATTGAAGAAAAATACAAAAGACACTGTGTAACAGATCAGGTTCACCCATTACAGGTTTATTATTCCTGACCTGAGAGTCTCCAGTTTACAGTGTGGAATCTTGAGACCAGGAGAAAGCAGCTTCCCTCCTGAATCCTTTAGGTTGTTGTTACTCATGTCCAGCTCTCTCAGACTAGAGGACTCTGAGCTGAGAACTGAGGACAGAGCTTCACAGCTTCTCTCTGACAGATCACAGCCACTCAGCCTAAACATATGAACAGAACATAAGTGCAAACATGTTTATCTGTATTTGATATGACTTACACTTATATTTAGGTAACTATCAGGAAATATCAGGAAAAAATGACAACACTTTCTGATAGACTTGGGTCACGCTTTTCTCACTCATCTTGTTTCCTGGACTCTCTCAAAGAAGCGAGAGTGACCCCTCTCCAAAAGAAAGCCACACTCAACATGTCTGAACTTAACAACAACAGACCTGTCTCCTCTCTACCGTTTTCTCCAAAACACTCAAACATGCTATCTTCAACCAACTCTCTTCTTATCTTCACCAGAATAACCATCTTGATCCCAACATTTTTTGTTTCAAGGCAGGCAACTCAACTAAAACTGCCCTCATCCCTGTCACTGAGCGGCTTGAAACGGCTAGTGCAGCCTCTCTCCCCTCTGTGGTCATTGTTCTGGATGTTTCTGCTGCATTTCAAACAGTGAAACACCAGAACCTAATTTTCACCCTTCAGAATCTGTCTCAGTTTCTGCACACTCTCTGCTGATATCTTACCTCAAAGACCGCACCTAACGAAAACTTTGAGAGAATCTGTGTCAGAAGCTTGTCCACTCACAATGGGATCCTTCAAGGTTCTGTCCTGGGCCCCCTCCTCTTCTCTCTGTACACCAACTTTTTCACTCACATGGCTTTTTTCTACCACAACTATGCCAATGACACCTGACTAATTCTCTCTTTCACCAGTCTGAGACACAAGTGCCAGCAAGTATCTCTGCCTGTCTGACATCTCTCATTGAATGTCTACACACTACTTGAAACTCAGCCTTGACAAGACTGAGTTGCTTTTCCTTCCAGGGAAGGTCTCTTCCACCCAGATCGACAACTCCGTGTTAGTCCCTACCAGGACTGCTAGGAACCTGGGTGGGACACTCAATGGCCAACTCTCCCTCACTACCAACACTGCTGCAACAACCCGGTCATGTAGATACATGCTGCATAACCTCAGAAGGACCCCCGGGTTCTGGTTCAGGCTCTTGTCAATGGCCAATATGCTTGCTGCTCCCTCATTGCGAGGGACACCTATAGTTATTCAACGAAATCCAGAGATTTTGCTGTCTTGCCTCCTAAATGGTCGAGTGAGCTCCTCCTTGACATCAGGACAGCCGTAAGTCTACACATCCTACACCGCAGGCTTAAAACATATATCTTCCAACTGCACTTAAGAAGATGATGGTTTAACAAAAGAAATTGCACTTACATGTTGTATTTTATCTTATTTGAACCTAATGTACATCTATGTGATTCTTTCTCTTCTTAGTTTTACCTACATGTTTGACTGCACTTAACAGTCACTGTAATTCACTTTGGATAAAAGCATCAGCTAAATAAAATGTAATATAATGGATCACCCTTTATAGCTTTATTATTCCTGACCTGAAAGTCTCAAGATTACAGTATGGACTCCTCAGTGCAGTAGAAAGCAACTTCACTTCTGATTTGTATTTGAAATGACTTACACATCTACAACACATCACATTTCTACGGTTTTCCAGACTGAGTTAATTATTCAAACACAACACATGTATGTCTTTGTATTGTGTATATTACTGGAGTCAGAAAACTATTAAAGGAAATTACAAAAAATATAGTCACATCTGTTGGATCCCAATCATTCACACTAATTAATTTCAGCCTCAAATGAACTACAAAGTGGCAGATATTCTTTTCTTCATTTGGCTGTATTAATGGGTACAATGAGGTACAAAGAGGTACAATGAAACTGAAGAAACAATTTGCAGGTTTTTCAATTGATCAACTAATCAATTTGTTGACTAAATCTTAACTATCAGTTGACTAAAACAACTAGTTGAGAACAACCCTACACATCTGATACAGTTAGTATCTTCAGTAGTTGGTGCACTTACAGAGCTTTTTTGGAGGCTTTGACCACTGACAGCAGTCTCACAAGAGCGTCATCTGAAGCAGAGTATTTCTTCAGGTCAAACACGTCCAGATCGTTTTCTGATGACAGTAAGATGAAGACCAGAGCTGACCACTGAGCAGGAGACAGTTCATCTGTGAAGGGACTTCCTGAACTCAGGTACTGTTGGATTTCCTCCACTAGAGAAAAAGCATTCAGTTCATTCAGACAGTGGAACAGATTGATGCTTTTCTCTGGAGACAGATTCTCACTGATCTTTTTCTTGATGTAGTTGACTGTTTCCTGATTGGTCTGTGAGCTACTTCCTGTCTGAGCCAGCAGGTCTTTGAGGAGATCCTGATTGGTCTGCAGAGAAAGACCCAGGAGGAAGCGCAGGAACAAGTCCAGGTGGCCATTGGACTCTGTAAGGCCTTGTCAATAGCAAAACTGTGGACCTCTGTCATAGATATTCTGCTGAAAACTTCCCACACTTTTTTGAAGATACTTTGCCCAAACATCACATTCTCATTTCTGTTAATGACTGCACTCACTACATGAAAAGCAGCGAGAAACTCCTGAACACTCAGATGGATGAAGCTAAACATATTTTTTTTACCATTCTTCCTCCCACGTTGCACTTTGAAGATCTCTGTGAAAACTCCTGAGCACACCGAGGCTCCAATGACGTCAATGCCACTCTCTTCTAGATCTTTCTCGTAGAAGATCAGGTTTCCCTTTTCCAGCTGATGGTAAGCCAGTTTTGCTAATGACTCAATGTACTGAATGCACTGTTCTTGGTCATACTTCTCTTTTGTCTGATGAATCTGAAACACCAGGAATTCTGCATACATCTCAGTCAGGGTCTTGGGCAGCCTCTCTCTCTGTCTCTCTCTCTCTCCCTCTCTCTGTCTCTCTCTCTCTCTCTCTCTCTCTCTCTCCCTCTCTCCCTCCCTCTCTCTCTGTCTCTGTCTCTCTCTCTCTCTCTCTCTATGTCTCTCTCTCTCTCTCCCCCTCTCTCTGTCTCTGTCTCTCTCTCCCTCTCTCTCTCTCTCTCTCTCTCTCTCCTCCCTCTCTGGTTTTCATCACTCCCTCCAGAACTGTCGCAGTGATCCAGCAGAAGACTGGGATGTGGCACATGATGCAGAGGTTTCGTGATGTCTTGATGTGGGAATTGATTCTACCGGCTTGCTCCTCATTTTTGAATCTTTTCTTGAAGTACTCCTCCTTCTGTAGGTTGGAGAACCCTCTGACCTCTGTTGTGATGTCTATAAAATCAGAATGGATCTGATTGGCTGCTGCAGGTCGTGTGGTTATCCAGATGCGAGCAGAGGGAAGCAGTTTCTTCTTGATGAGGTTTGTCAGCAGCTTGTCCACTGAGGTTGGCGCTGTCACATCAATTTTAACTGCCTTGTTTTTATTGGTAGAGCAGTCCAGATCAAGGCGGCTCTCATCCAGTCCATCCAAAACAAAGAGAAGTTTGAATTCACTCTTGTCATAGTTGGTGTTTCCTGATGACTGCAGAGCTGTAAATATGTGATTGAGAGCTTCTTCTTTGATGTCTTTGGTCTCCCAGATACATTCATGAATGAGCTCTGCCAAACATACCTTCTCTCCCTTCCATGAATTTAGCTGGCGGAAGGTGAAGGGGAAAATGAGATGCAAATCTTGATTGGTTTTTCTTTTACACCAGTCAAACACAAACTTGTACACAAGAAATGTTTTTCCAATTCCTGCGATTCCCTTGGTCAACACTGTTCTTATGGGTCTGTAACTTCCAGAGGGGTTTTTGAACATGTCACAAGGTTTAATTGCTGTCTCTGTATCTGCTGGCTTCACTGTCTCAATCTGCCTGACCTCATGCTGTGTGTTGATGTGTACGCCACCGCCAGCTGTGACAGACAGAGGTGTGTACATCTCATCCAGAGGTTGTTTCACCTCAGTCAACCCTTCTTGTAGTTGCATGTAACGGTCTATGAGGTTTGGCTGAATCTTTTCTTGGTATTTTGAGATGTGCCATGCTGGCTTTGGTACCGGAACCATCCCGTCTGTGTTGAACACAAATATAAAACATATAAAGTATGAGGCTGTTTGTTTACAGATGTAGAAGCATTAAAGCCCAATTGATATGTTCATTTATTTCATAAAAGCATGGAATGCACTTGTGCAGAATGGGGCCCTGAAATTTTTTTGAAATGTAGCCATCGCAAAGACTCCTCGAGGTGGCCATGGCTTCCATTTTCTTCCGCCATAACCAAATAATGCATATTGCATCATATCTCCTTAACCACATATGAAAACACAGAATACGTGAGTTTTGATTGTAAATGACTAGAACATCATAAACTGTTCAGGTGCATAGTTAGTTGTGGTTGTTGTGGTGAATTTAGTGATATTGTTGAAGGAAATATCAGTATCTTAGGACATAGGTTAGATTTTACATATTATGTCTGTTGTATTAATGTTGTAATGTTTGTTCACTAACCTGGATGATACAGTGACTGTAAAGAGTAGAACTATATAGAGACTAGGGCTGAGCGATTAATTGCATTTGCAATAATATCGCGATATTTTAAAACGCGATTTCCTAATCGCAAAGGCTGCGATTCGGTCACATGACTCGCGAGCAAATCAGTCTGCACTCTGCAGAGAAAGCATCAACTTGGCACGCTAACTACGCCGTACCTTGAGCTGATCTCTGTCATTCAAACAACTCTGAGTTAAAACTTTTACAGCCATTTTAATAAAATGAAGGGTTTTGTTCGGGTTCGAGTCCATACATGCAGTTAATGGATACAGGCACACAGAACTGAAGGCTCGGTTGGCAACGATTAGCTCTGATTAGCGGTTAGCTCCGGTTAGCTCCGTTATAAAGATATGGAGTGGAGGAGCTGCCACTGAGAGCGGTAACAATCAGACTGATAAATGACGTTCGGGCAGCTTTCACAGCAGCGTGGCCGCGGTGTTTCAACAGTTTTATTAGTACAGTTAATCCCACGGCAAGACCACCAGCAACTAACGTAACGATAGCCTCTCTGAGCAAGTGAGCGTTGACTGTGTCATGCACACGGCACGCAACTTCACAAGGGGGAGGGGCTGGAGGCAGCTCCTCTCTGTGCACTGTAAAAAAAATACACCTGTGTGTGTGTGTGTGTATGTGTGTATGTATGTATGTATGTATGTATTTATATATATATATACATATATATATATATATATATATATATATATATACACACACACACATACAGGCCAAAAGTTTGGATACACCTTCTCATTCAATGTGTTTTCTTTATTTTCATGACCATTTACATTGTAGATTCTCACTGAAGGCATCAAAACTATGAATGAACACATATGGAATTATGTACTTAACAAAAAAGTGTGAAATAACTGAAAACATGTCTTATATTTTAGATTCCTCAAAGTAGCCACCCTTTGCTTTTTTGATAGCGCTGCAAACCCTTGGTGTTCTCTCAATGAGCTTCATGAGGTAGTCACCTAAAATGGACCACCCCAGGAAAGGAAGACCAAGAGTCACCTCTGCTGCTGAGGATAAGTTCATCCGAGTCACCAGCTTCAGAAATCGCAAGTTAACAGCAGCTCAGATTAGAGACCAGATGAATGCCACACAGAGTTCTAGCAGCAGACACATCTCTAGAACTGTTAAGAGGAGACTGCGCAAATCAGGCCTTCATGGTCAAGTAGCTGCTAGGAAACCACTGCTAAGGAGAGGCAACAAGCAGAAGAGATTTGTTTGGGCCAAGAAACACAAGGAATGGACATTAGACCAGTGGAAATCTGTGCTTTGGTCTGATGAGTCCAAATTTGAGATCTTTGGTTCCAACCGTCTTTGTGCGACGCAGAAAAGGTGAACGGATGGATTCTACATGCCTGGTTCCCACCGTGAAGCATGGAGGAGAAGGTGTCAGGTGTGGGGGTGCTTTGCTGGTGACACTGTTGGGGATATATTCAAAATTGAAGCCATACTGAACCAGCATGGCTACCACAGCATCCTGCAGCGACATGCCATCCCATCCGGTTTGCATTTAGTTGGACCATCATTTATTTTTCAACAGGAAAATGACACCAAACACACCTCCAGGCTGTGTAAGGGCTATTTGACCAAGAAGGAGAGTGATGGAGTGCTGCGCCAGATGACCTGTCCTCCACAGTCACCGGACCTGAACCCAATCGAGATAGTTTGGGGTGAGCTGGACCGCAGAGTGAAGGTAAAAGGGCCAACAAGTGCTAAGCATCTCTGGGAACTCCTTCAAGACTGTTGGAAAACCATTTCAGGTGACTACCTCTTGAAGCTCATCAAGAGAATGTCAAGAGTGTGCAAAGCAGTAATCAGAGCAAAGGGTGGCTACTTGAAGAAACTAGAATATAAGACATGTTTTCAGTTATTTCACACTTTTTTGTTAAGTACATAATTCCACATGTGTTCATTCATAGTTTTGATGCCTTCAGTGAGAATCTACAATGTAAATATTCATGAAAATAAAGGAAACGCATTGAATGAGAAGGTGTGTCCAAACTTTTGGCCTGTACTGTATATATATTATATTTTTACTTATTTAACTGTCTACTGTGTAACCGCGTGTTGTTCATACTATACAATGATTTATTGATTGTCTTTGTTGAATAATACAGAAGACAAAAAGCTTTAAAAAATAATTGAATATCGATTCGCAATCGCAATATTTGGGAAAAAAATCGCAATTAGATTATTTTAAAAAATCGTTCAGCCCTAATAGAGACCAAGCGCATTTAATTCCAGGCGAAATAATTCTCTGTTCTCCATTGACTTTGTGTTGCCTGAAGGTTCCTTCTTGTCAATGCCATCTGCTAGTAAAAAACATAAAAATGCTGTTTGGTGGGATGACCTACAAAGTTTTTGTGTGCTGGCGAACCAAAAAAACTGATTCTTGTTCATTAACTAATCAAATATACATTGTAACGATTCATCCAAACAACAATCAAAAAAACTATTCTGCATCTACAAATATGAGTTCAGTCAATTTAGTTGGATTTGCACTCTAATAATTCATAGTTATTCTACAGTAATGCTTGTTTTAATTTACGTTGAAATGCCAGAGTATGGCTACAGTTTCGCTGCTGCCTTCACTCACTCCTTGTAAACTCCCAATATGGATGATTGTTATGAATCAATATTGTGTATTTTGGTTAAAAAAGATAACTTTTAACATTGATAACTTTTGGGATATGGTTTTGGTATATATTAATTATTGTTCTTAAATTATGAAACATACAAATCTGATATTTAAAGAAAAATTATTTAATTCAAACAACAGCCATCAGTTGACAACTTTGTTTACTCTTCGTTTACATGTTGTAGTAACCTGAATAATTCCTAGCCATGTTTATCGGGCTGTTATAGTGAAATGTGAATAAATTGGAAAGCACAGAGGGCCTAATTTACTAACACTAGCGCAGTTTGCGCTGCGTCTGTTTATGTGAGTTCGGTAATAGCGCACGCTATGCTTCCACATTTTGCGTAGTATTTATCAACCCTGACACCCATCAGGCAATCAGCGTCTTTCTCCGCCCACTATACCGTAAATTGCGCTGTAGCAAAGCGGTACTTGTGCTATGATATGGCTGAGTGCAGACTGCGATATTCCCACTGCTGATGCTATGACTGTTTGAAATGATCCTGATGCCAATATTTGTAATGTAGCGAGGAGTTTAACCACTGCTGGAATGGGATGTGAACGCTGAGTGGGAGATTCAATTTCATCTTTGATTTCTTCCAGTAACTCTAATATTGCATGGCTGCTTGATCTGTAACGCTAAATGATGTTGTGTTCACTGACAAAGTGTGATTCTTGTGTTAAAAATATTTTCAGTCTCGCCTATGTCTTCGTCTTGCTCAAATTACTGTTGCCATTTCACCAGCGGCATAAAGGTCTCGAGGAAACTTCGATTGCGGCTGGTTTAGACCTGCTTTTAAGAGGCGGATAATTTCCCCCGCAGAATAGAGGCGCGCTCTTACTGACAGTCTTTGTAAATACCACGGAATATATAATTAGGTGCACTTTGCGCTTATCCTCCCACCTTTTTTGGTGGAACTCCCACTTTCCCCACGACCCTCCCATGAACGCATATTGAAAGCGCAACTTGTCTCTTCTCGCTCATGTGGCAGACAATCTGCAATTTTACCCAATTGCGCCCTGTTTGTAAATAGCCCGCATCAGTTACGTCCGTCTTTGCGACCAATTGGAAACAGGCGCAAATGGCTCGATAAATCTAGCCCAGTGTTTCTTCTATGTTGATTGGCAAGTGGCGGTCCGCCACGGTTAGATTTCTCCCGCCACGGTATCAGAAATGTACAAAAAGCCGTCTATCAGCAGTGATTGTTATTGAGTCGGAGAATAGCGCAGACACGCGCTTCACACCGCGAGTGGGCACGTGTGCCACTCGGGGGAAAAGGGAGAAAGAAAAAAGATACCGGCTGTCCTCCGGTTGAGATGGCATGTGTGCATCCTTGAGAACTATAAGTTGTATAACTTATATTGTCAGTTCATTTAAGCCTGTATTAGTCTATAGTTCTTGCACATTTTTAGTTTGAAGAATTTCTTGGAAAATTCATTTTGTAGACCTACAGTTCCTTAAAAAATACAGTGCAATCAAAACGAAATGAAAATATGCCCCATTGTGTGTGAACAGAGGTAAATAAATATTTGTTTGTGTTGCAGCGAAGTGTCAGTTCCGTTAAATACGTAAAACATTTTGCGGCGGGGCGCGCACATGGGGGTTGGACAGATCTGCCCCCACTGCTAAAAAAAATCCTAGAGGAAACACTGAAGCAATTCAGTATTATTTCCGCAAGTGCCTTAGCTTACTAACAGCTAACTTGTCCTTTCTGGTATCAATTTGTAAACATAAAGCCCAGTTCAGACCAAAGATTCATGACGTGACAAAACTGTTTTAGAACCTTGCAGGAAAAGTTTCAGCGGTCTGAACGGGCCCATCTCAGCTCGACTCAAAACAGCTGATGATTGAGAACGTAAGAGACATCTCCTGTTTCAGCAGCCGATAGAGAAGTCAGCTGGTCGAGTCTCCAGAGGCTGGATTTAGAACATAAGAGAGGTATCCTGTTTCAACAGCCAATAGAGAAGTCAGCTGGTCAAGTCAGCTACAAACTATAGATATAAAATTATCAATTATCCATTTATTTCTGTTACAAAAAAGTCAGCTGGTGGAAATGTCAGAGTTTAAGACGATGGCTCAATGAGTGCCCAACCTGGCTCTGAACACCAAGAAAACAAAGACTTCAGGAAGAACAGCACCGACCTAGCCGCCCTGTACATCAACGGCGAGTGTGTGGAGAGGGTCCACACCTTCTGGTTTCTCGCTGTCCTTATCTCCGCTGACATCTCCTTGACAGACAACATCACAGCGGTCATCAAGAAGGCTCAACAGCGGCTCCACTTCCTGAGGGTCCTCACGAAGCACAACCTGGACTTCAACCTGCTGCTGACCTTCTACCGCTCCTCCATGGAGAGCCTGTTGATGTACTGTATCACAGTATGGTACGGCAGCTGCACCGTGGCAGACAGGGAGAGACTTCAGCGAGTAGTAAAGGCAGCACCGAAGATCATTGGTTGCCCTCTCCCCTCCTTGATGGACATTTACTCCTCCCGCTGCCTCAGCAGAGCATAAAACATCACCAAGGACAGCCCCCACCCTGGCTCTGATCTGTTTGACCTGTTGCCCTTAGGGAGGCGCTACAGGTGCATCAGAACAAGGACTAAGGCTACGTTCAGACTGCAGGCCAAAGTGGCCCAAATCCGATCCAATCTAGCCCAGATCTGAATTTTTCAGATCAGATTCAGGCCACTTCCACATGTGGTCCTGAATCCGACCCAGATCAGATTTTTTTCAATGCGACCGCAGTGTGAACAGCCAAGGCGGATTTGATGTGACTTTTACCTCAAAAACCCTTGCTGCGGCCACTCTCCCCGCGGGGAGGGGCGGGGCCCCCTGCTTTTAGTGCGGCTGTTAACCGGGGTGGACTGTCCTCAGTGTTCCCCAACCGGCCCCGATCGACTCACGTAAAAAGGTGATGCGCAAGCCCCCGACCCGTCTGTAAACACGGACCAAGGAGTTTAACGCGCTAAGCGAGTCAGGGTCACCCCCTGGTGCAATGAAGTAAAGCCGGCGTGCGCCCGGCTGAGGTGGGATCCCGGTCCCTCGGGTCGGGGCGCACCACCGACCGAAGTCGCTGCACCGCCGGGGAGTAGAGCGTGTGCGAGGGCGAAGCCAGAGTGGTGGAGGCCCGTAGCGGTCCTGACGTGCAAATTGGCAGTCCGGTCACACAGACCTCTTTAGTGAATTTGCAGCCATAACCCCGCAAATTTGTCTCTCTTTCTCTTCAGTCTTCTCCTCCTCAGCACCCGCGCATTAATGTTATGGCTGCCATTACACAAACATTTTAATAAAAATAAAATAAAATAAATAAATAAAAGCGAAAATGCTGACTTCCTCCATAACCTCCATGACTTTAGTGCAACAGCGTGCTGCGTCTGATGTCATTGTTAGTGTTCTTTTGCGCATGCGGGTCATTTCAAAACCGCAAACAGTTCACACTGGAATCTGATATAGGCCACATTTTAAAAGGTCATGTGAACAGCCAAACAAAAAATCGGATCTGAGCAAAAAATCAGAATCAGGCATTAAGACTTGCGGTGTGAACGTAGCCTAAGAGATTCAAGAACAGTTTCTTCCCAAAAGCTATAACCACTTTAAACTCACACATGCACTGACTTCACTTCACAGTCTTAGCCCCAACCCCAGACTTTCTTCTACCCACCAACTTTGCAATATTTAATATTTAATACTTTTGATAACACTGATAATTCTGTGCAATTTCATTACTGTGCAATATTTTATATTTAATACCTTTGATAACACCGATAATTCTGTGCAATTTCATTACTGTGCAATATCATTATTTCACAATGCTTATCACACTGTATACAAACCATATTTATCTTTCTATTTTTATATATGTATAATGCGTCTCAGAACTGTGCACCTTACCCCCTCCCCCTTTCCTTTGCACTACTTATTTTATTCCATGTGGTTACATTTCTCTTACATACATGTTGACACTGGAAAGCAGTTGCTTCAATCTCGTTGTACATGTGTAAAATGACAATAAAAGGCATTATGTTCTATTCTATGAGCACGGTATGTGGTGGAGCAAGCTAAAGAGAAACACACGCACAAACACACACACATACACAGACACACAGACACACACAGCAGGAAAGTGCGGATTTGCCGGATTTTGTGTGAATGCAGAGCTTGATGGGCTGGCTCAGGTTTGCCTTGGACCAGCTCATAGTTATGCTGCTATAGGTCCAGACTGCCGGGGGGCTTTCTTTACACACTGATCTCCTCTCTCTTTCCATCTCTGTGCATTCATGTTCTAGAAATGCTTGTTACTAATTTATCTTCTGGGAGCTTATTCCCAAGAGTCTCGCCTCACAGTTTTCCTTGGATTTGGGTGGCACTGAAATTATGGTTGCAGCTGCCGCTGTGGTGTTGCTCGACGCCCTGCTGTGCCCTATTATGTCCCGCAATGCCCCCCCTACGACCCTGCTATGCCTTACTGTACCCCGTAACGCCCCTGCTACGCCCCGCAACGCCCTGAACTGCTACAACTTTTATTTCTAGTCATAGTTCCACTATCTTTATTGTTACTATTATCTGCCACTGTTCATCATTCCAACTTCTATAATTATTATCAGTCATATTTCTCTCTCTATGTATCAGTGTCTGTGTCCAAACCGGCAGCGATGCAGATGCCGCCTACAAAGAGCCTGGGTCTGTCCCGTTTTTCCTCGCCACTGTTGCACCGAAATGGTTGCTTTTGGGAAATTGTTGGGTCTTTGTAAATTATCTGTATAGTGTCTTGAGATAACTCTTGTAATGATTTGATACTATAAATAAAATTGAATTTATCCTGTCAATTCCACTTTGTATGATACAGATGCAAAGTCTGTTGGAGGAAGCCTATTTGGTTTCACCTCAAGTGCTTGTCCCCAACATATGTATAAATGAAGTTGGGTTAAACTTGAGGAAGCTGTGAAGCTGCTCGTCGCTGTACAACACAGTTTATGGCTGATCCTCGGTTAGCTCAACACTGAGCCGCCTACTCCAAGTGGGTTTATTGTTCCCAACTTTTACCGATTTTATTTGCATCTAATAGAAAGGCCCTTTGTGTTAAATTTCTTTGCACAGCACATCTGACGTACAGTGGCTTTAGAAAATATTCAAATATTTAAATATTTAAGATGGACTTTTTTAACAATATTTTTACACAAACTGGACAAAGCAAACACTTTTAGAATTTTTGCTAATGTACCTTTAGTTTCTTTGTCACAACTGGCATCCACTGAAACAGAGATAAATAATGTGATTATTACTGTTTTTACTTGATTGATCCAATGAGCATTACAATTCACACACCTCTCTCTCAGACTCACTCTGTCATATCTAAATAGTTGGCCGTTTCTCATCCTTCAGCTTCAATATGTGACGAGCATGAATTATTGTCATTTGCTCATGCATGTTATTCAGCTGATCACCAGGGAATGTTCGTATCATAATGGAATCTATAGTTGAACCCCTGTTTAGAGCTAATTATGTGATCTTAAGACTGTGGTTCCCAAAGTGGGGGCTTCCAGGGGGTCACTAGCAGAAATGGAGATCATTTCTTTTCACTATCGATCCAGTCACAGTGTTTGTTTCCAATACCTTCCGTGTAGAAACCTCCTGTGTCCCGTGCATAAACTTTAACGGCACTGAGCAAACAGGGATGAGGAACTACTGGATATCTGCCTATCTCCATCTAAAATGCATGTTTGATGCTTTCATATGTCAACACTTTCACATAGCTTAGCTCAGAAAGCTAAAGTTCTTCAAGTAAATTGTAGTACACCATAATTAAAGGTGCAGTAGGTAAGACTTATAAAACAAACTTTCTGTCATATTTGCTGAAACTGACCCTATGTTCCAGTAGAACTACATGAAGCAGGTCATTAACAAAAAAGCTGGCTCCTCTGGCACCACCTACAGCCTGTAGTGCAATTACCAAAAATCCACAGCTCGCTGTTCAGATGCACCAGTCATGGCCAGGGGGGTGTCTAACTGTGTGTCCTTTTGGGGGGGAGGGGCTTAGGAGACCGTTTTGGGCTTTAGCAGAAAGGGGGGAGGGACTGAGAAGTTGTTGATGTTCACATTTTTTGGCTAGGTCCTGGATCTTCCCAATCCTACCTAGAGCACCTTTAACTTGTTGGAGAATGGAGTCACTAACTTACTTGGACTATATTTTTTCAAACTTTAAAAGTACACTTTGTCACTCAGGGCTTCCATACTTACCAGAGAATACAGCAGCTTACCTTTGCTCTGAGAGGAGGGAGTTCCTCTGTTCTCTGAAGTCTCTCCAACATCAGTGACATCCACTGACTCTGTGTGGAAATGCATAGTAACATTTAAATTATTATTGATGAATTACTGTCATAAACAGCATCAGCACTCACCCAAATAGGATGTACTGTTACAATTAAATTAACTTAAATTAAAAGACATGCAAATACTCCTCACAGTCTGTCAACCCATTACATACAGTATGTCACTGTGATGCAAAAGCACACTTCATTCCCAAATCTTTTCTGCCTTGCTAATCAGTTATGTGATTTTCTGCATAGCAACAGTTTATTTGAAGACTTTCAATCAGGATTTAGAAAGCATCATAGCACAGAGACGGCACTGGTGAAAATTACTAACAACGTTCTAACTGCTGCAGACAAAGGACTTGTCTCCATACTTGTTTCACTAGATCTTAGTGCTGCTTTTGACACTATTGACCATACAATCCTGTTACAGAGATTGGAACACTTAGTCGGAATTAAAGGAATTGCGCTAAGCTGGTTTAAGTCTTATTTCTCTGATCGATCTCAATTTGTTAATGTTAATGATAAATCCTCTAAGTACGCGAAGGTTAACCATGGCGTTCCACAAGGCTCAGTGCTTGGACCAATTTTATTCTCCTTATATATGCTTCCTCTTGGTAATATCATTAGGAAACACTCAATTAACTATCACTGCTATGCGGACGACACCCAATTATACTTATCAATCAAACCAGACGAAACCAGTCAGTTAGCTAAACTTCAAGCATGTATTAAAGATATAAAATCCTGGATGATCTATAATTTTCTGATGTTAAACTGTAACAAAACTGAAGTTATTGTGCTGGGCCCTAAACACCTCCGAACTTCATTATCTAAAGATATAGCTACTTTGGATGGTGTTGTCCTGGCCTCCAGCACTACTGTCAGAAATCTAGGAGTTATTTTTGATCAGGATATATCCTTTAACGCCCATCTAAAACAAACATCGAGAACAGCCTTTTTTTCATCTTTGTAAAATATTGCCAAAATTAGGGAATATCCTGTCTCAAACGAATGCTGAAAAAACTAGTCCATGCATTCGCATTTCCAGGCTGGACTATTGTAATTCCCTACTGTCAGGTTGCTCAAATAAGTCCCTTAAGACTCTCCAGCTGATCCAGAATGCTGCAGCATGTGTTCTGACGAGAACTAAGAAAAGAGATCATATTTCTCCTGTATTAGCTTCTCTGCATTGGCTTCCTGTAAAATTCAGGATTGACTTTAAAGTCCTTCTCCTGACCTACAAAGCCCTAAATGGTCAAGCACCATCCTATCTAGAACAGCTCTTAGTACCTTATTGTCCCACTAGAGCACTACGCTCCCAGAATGCAGAGTTACTTGTGGTTCCTAGAGTCTCTAAAAGTAGAATGGGAGCCAGAGCCTTCAGCTACCAGGCTCCTTTCCTGTGGAACCAGCTCCCAGTCTGGGTTCGGGGCAGAGACCACCCACCACATTTAATAGTAAACTGAAAAACTCTCCCTTTGATAAAGCTTATAGTTAGGAGTGAGGAGTGAGCGTCCGCCTAACCCGGCCCACCTGCTTCTCTTCGTAGTCATCAGATTTGTTTATCATATAATCAATAATATAGTGAGAGTAGAGGGAGGCAGGCCAGTACAGCCTCTCATCAATGTTTTCATTTGTTTCCTTTTGTATGCATCCTGTCCCAGAACTGCTTGTTACTAACCTAGCTCTGGGGAGTTTACTCCCCGGAGTCCTTATGTTTCTTCTGCGATTCCCTGCAATGTCCAGCCGCGTCCCGCTGCGTCCGCCGCATCCACCCATGCTCTGCAGCGTCACGTTTTATCCCGCATCGTCCTGCTGTGATGTCCATACGCACAGAGTAGTCAGGATCCGGTATAGGAGACTGCACTACTCAGTATGACACGATGTGCCCTGCTATGACATGAACTACAACGACTACCTTCGAAGTCACTGTTCCACTATCTCTAATGTGACTATTATCGCCACTGTTCATCACACCCCCAACCGGCCCCGTCAGACACCGCCTACAAAGAGTCTGGGTCTGCCGAGGTTTCTTCCTAAAAGGGAGTTTTTCCGCTCACATAGCCCGCCCGCCCCATAGCCACTGCTAATGCTTGCTCTTGAGGGAATTACTGTAATTGTTGGGGGTTTTGTAAATTATAGAGTGTGGTCTAGACCTACTCTATCTGTAAAGTGTCTCGAGATAACTCTGTTATAATTTGATACTATAAATAAAATTGAATTGAATTGAAAATACATATTAAAAAGTGTGACTGACCTTCTGGTCCTGAGCTGGTGTCTGGCAGACTCTGGACCAGATCATTCCTGTTGATCTTCTCTAAAACCTTCTTGGTCACTTTCAGAGCTCCATGAAGATGAAAGGTGTTAACCATCACATCCACTGTGTCCTGCCTTTCTGCGTTCTCCAGCTTGGACACTTTGATGCTTTGGTAGCCTTCCAGGATGTCTTGCTGCTGCAGATGCCATTTGAATTCCTTAAAGTCATCTTCTCTTAAATGCTTCAAAGTGTTTAAAAGGTCCACTGCTGTCATTGTGGTTTCCTGCTAAAATCAGACAGTTTTGTCAAACTTAAGTAAAACTGTAACACAAATAGCTCAGAGCAGCAACAGGAGTTCTGATTGGTCAACACAGGAGCTGTGTTGGTGGGATTTATGTGCAGAGTCTGGCCAGTTAGAGCTCCTGCTGTTGCTCTGTGGGTCCAGTGTGTAGGATCTAGTGGTGAGTTTGCAGATTGCGACCAACTGAATACCTGCACACCTCCCTTTTCCAAGCGAGTAGAAAAACCTACGGTGGTCTTCCCTCATGGCAGACTTCGTAAAGAAGACCTGCTCCCTATGTAGATATGAAGGGCGTTTTCTAACGAAAACAAAATCATTCTTAGTCCTCATCCACATGAAACACAGTGTAAGGTTGGTTATGCCACTGGACACAGGAATTATTGCAAATGACTCAAATAATATCTTCCCTCTTGTGCATTGTTGAGGACATTTAGGCAGCAGCAGCGTTATTAAATGACAAATTTAACTGCACAACAGCTGCTAGCAACAGCAACAAGATAAGGAAAACCATCAGTAGTCAAAGTTGATGTTCTTTTGGAAAAGGGTCAAGTGATAGGGGCGTGACGAATCAGGGAAGGACACTGCGGGACCAATACCACCCAATCAGGAAGCCAACATTGGTCTCAATTTCATTTTTTCTAAAGAGCTCCGGTTTTCCAAATCCAATTTTTTAATTTTTTTAGAAAAAAAAAAAAAAAAAAAAAAAAAAAATAAAAAAAAAAAAAAAAAAAAAAAAATATTTTTTAAAAAAAAAAAATTTAAAAAAAAAAAAAAAAAAAAAAATATTTATTTTTTATATAAAAAAAATATATAAAAATAAAAAAAAGAAATTTTTTTTTTTTAATTTGTGTTTTTGAAAAAAGTTTTTTTTTAAAAAATAAAAATAAATAAATAAATGTTTGTTTTGATAGAAAAAAAGGTTGGAAAAAGTTTAAAAGAGTTTTGTTTTTGTTGTTGTTTTGGGCTTCGATTTTTTTTTTTTTATTTTTTTTTTTTATTTTTTTTAAATAAAAAACATAATTATAAAGTTTATTTATTTAAATATGTTATTTTTATTTTTTTTTTTTTTTTTTTTTTTTAAAAAATTAAAAAAAAAAATTTTTAATTTTTTATTTTTTTTTTATATTAATTATTAATTAATTTGGGTTTTTGTTTTTTTTTTTTTTTTTTTGTGGGTTTTTTTTTTTAATTAATAAATAAAAATTAATGGGGGGGTTGTTGGTGGTGTTTGGCAGGGGGGTTTGTTGTTGTGGTTGTGTTTTTTTTTTTTTTTTGTTGTGGGCTTCATCAATAATACACAACACAACACAACACACAGAGCTCTGGCTGAATCATGATGCTGGACTGATCAAGCTTTCAAGACACGGTGGCATCATCTGTTGCCAATACTGCCGCTTCCAGACCACGGTCTGGGAGCCTGAAACTAGGAAAGGTGTAACATAAGCCTAACCAATAAGACTGACTGACGTGCGTCGCTGTTTCCAAAGGTATCCATTTGGGTCAGTCCAGACTACGAAGCAACCTTAGAGTTTTCAAACCCAAACATGGGCAGCACTGTTTATGGAGTTAGAATCATGCCAAAACCTCACACACATACAAAACGTGTTTTACTCACACCCAACGATTCACAAACAAACTCAGTGTGGTTTGCAAATACAAAACATCATTCACAAACTAATGCATTTTGTTCTGCAAATAAGAAACCTACCTATCAAACAAATAAAGTATGTTTTACACATACAAAGAAACATATTTCTTTAATGACAAAAAATATCCTGCAAGTACAAAAACAAATCCTTCAAGTACAAAAAAAAATCCTTCAAGTACAAAAAAAAATCTACAAGTACGAAAAACTGTCACGTAACTCAAATTTTCCGCCTTGCTGATCCACACACAAATGCCCTCAGATCCACACACAAATGCCAGTACATTTTCAAACAAATGTCCTGTAATTTGCACTCCACAACAGCAGGTGGCGCTGTTAAGTCAATTTAAGCCTACCAGGACCATAGATATATACACACAGATTATTTTAAACATTATTACGGTGCATAACTTACTGGAACAAAGCTGAGCAACGTGTTGTTGCTGGTGACAAAGCCACTGATTATATATACGTATATTGAAGCGATACTGGCGTTAAAGACCTACTCTGAGTCTCTGAAATGAATGCCGGCATTGCATTGTGGGAAATCGGCTTTGCATGCGCCCAGCTCTGATCATATTGTGTTCTGTCTTACAGCATACTGTAATATTTCACCAGTAATAAGACCAAAATAATATTATTAAAATAAAGAAATGCATACTATGATAATATCTACATATATGTTGCTAGATGTATTATAGTTTAAAAAATATCAAAACAACAAAGCAATCCAGCTTCCCTGGCTGAAATAGACCGAAATAATAACATTAAAAGAAATACAATTAAACCATGATAAGATCTGGTGAATAAATGTTGATTAAAACAGCGATTATTGGGCTAAAAATACCAATAATAGCAAAGCTGTATACAGCTTCTCTGTACAGAAATAAACGTGCTGTGATCAGGGAATCTGTGCGTAGACCACGGATGATGCCTGTCATTGACCTTGTTACGTCCCCAAAAAACACACACGTAACAGACCTACATAGGCATCGCATCCGTGGGCCCGTCACAGAATTTTCAGCGAATCTGTGAAACTGACACAGTTAAGGGGCAGTGTTCATTTCACGGAATTCTGTGAGACCGGCAGCCTGTAGGCTACTACGAAGCAAGATCAACATGCTGGATTTCTTTCAGTTACCCGGCTTCACCTAACCTAACAACCGCAATACAGTCGCTGCTTCCTAAAACAGGGAGGAAAGCTGGCAAAAAAAATAGCGGACGCTGTAGCCTAGATGCGTAGGCCTAAATCACATGGCTTATCAATATCACTTCCCCATCAGTCAGGCACAATATCTGACCATAATTACACTTGTGCTTTCCATAAACTGTCGTTGCTCTAGCCTATTATATGATCAGTTGCAACCCTGGCAGTGGAAGCGATCGTGAGAGCAAATAAAATATATAAAAACATAATTCAAACCGATGTGCACACTGGCAACACACGGCTCAAAAAGCCGACAAATAGCCTAGCGGATATGCAATTCCCTCCCATTAAAATCTAGCCTATATATTTCATAAAAATACCCATCAGGGAATGTTAACAGGGTTGTCGGTCTCTATTATTGGTATTTTTAGCCCAATAACCGCTGTTTTAATCAACATTTATTCACCAGATCTTATCATGTTTTAATTTTATTTCTTTTAATGTTATTATTTCGGTCTATTTAAGCCAGGGAAGCTGGATTGCTTTGTTGTTTTGATATTTTTTAAACTATAATACTACATCTAGCAACATATATGTAGATATTATCATAGTATGCTTTTCTTTATTTTATTAATATTATTTTGGTCTTATTACTGGTGAAATATTACAGTATGCTGTCAGACAGAACACGATATGATCAGAGCTGGGCGCATGCAAAGCCGATTTCCCACAATGCAATGCCGGCATTCATTACAGAGAATCAGACAACGATCAGCGGGTCTTTAACGCCAGTATCGCTTCAACGTACGTATATATAATCAGTGGTTTTGTCACCAGCCACAACACGTTGCTCAGCTTTGTTCCAGTAAGTTATGCACCGTAATAACGTTTAAAAAAAATCGGTGTGTATATATCTATGGTCCTGGTAGGCTTAAATTGACTTAACAGCGCCACCTGCTGTTGAAGGATATTTTTTTGTACTTGAAGGATTTGTTTTTGTACTTGTAGGAATTTTTTTTGTACTTGAAAGATTTTAGTTTGTACTTGCAGGATATTTTTTGTCATTAAAGAAATACGTTTCTTTGTATGTGTAAAACATACTGGGCTAGATTTACTAACACTAGCGCAGTTTGCGCTGCGTCCGTTTATGCGAGTTCGGTAATAGCGCACGCTATGCTTCCACAGTTTGCGTAGTATTTATCAACCCTGACACCCATCAGGCAATCAGCGTCTTTCTCCGCCCACTATACCGTAAATTGCGCTGTAGCAAAGCGGTACTGGTGCATATGATATGGCTGAGTGCAGACTCGCGATATTCCCACTGCTGATGCTATGACTGTTTGAAATGATCCTGATGCCAATATTTGTAATGTAGCGGGAGTTTAACAACTGGTGGAATGGGATGTGAACGCTGAGTGGGAGATTCAATTTCATCTTTGATTTCTTCCAGTAACTCTAATATTGCATGGCTGCTTGATCTGTAACGCTAAATGATGTTGTGTTCACTGACAAAGTGTGATTCTTCTGTTAAAATATTTTCCCCGCTTATGTCCTCGCCTTTGCTCAAATTGCTTGCGCATTTCACCAGCGGCATAAAGTTCTACGAGGATACGATTGCGGCTGGTTTAAAGAGGCGGAGAATTTCCCCGCAGAATAGAGGCGGGCCTTACTGACAGTCTTTGTAAATACCACGGAATATATAATTAGGTGCACTTTGCGCTTATCCTCCCACCTTTTGGGTGGAACTCCCACTTTCCCCACGACCCCCCATCAACGATATATTGAAAGCGCAACTTGTCTCTTCTCGCATGTGGCAGACAATCTGCGATTTTACCCAAGTGCGCCCTGTTTGTAAATAGCCCGCATCGGTTACGTCCGTCTTTGCGACCAATTAGCGCCTGGAAACAGGCGCAAACGGCTTGATAAATCTAGCCCACTGTATTTGTTTGATAGGTAGGTTTCTTATTTGCAGAACAAAATGCATTAGTTTGTGAATGATGTTTTGTATTTGCAAACCACACTGAGTTTGTTTGTGAATCGTTGGGTGTGAGTAAAACACGTTTTGTGTGTGTGTGAGGTTTTGGCATGATTCTAACTCCATAACTGTTTTCCAAATGTCTTCGTTTTATGGGCTTGGAAACATCATTAGTAGTGTGGATACGAGGTGTAAACTTAGCAAAAGATATTTGTTTTCAAACCCAAACGGAGCAGTGTGGATGTAGCCTGAGTGCTCAGCTCTGACATGGAGAACCGTAAGCTCTGACTGGGAGGAAACTAACCAAGCTCTCTGACACCCAATGCACAAAAGAAAAATGGTTTTAAAGTACTTTCAGGCCCTTTAAAGGAACACGCCGACTTATTGGGACTTTGTCTTATTCAGAATATCCCCCAGAGTTAGATAAGTCCATACATACCCTTCTCATCTCCGTATGTGTCGTAACTCTGTCTGGCGCACCCACCGCCAGCCTAGCTTAGCACAGATCCTGGAGGTAACCGACTCCATCTAGCCTAGCTTAGCACAGATCCTGGAGGTAACCGGCTCCATCTAGCCTAGCGTAGCACAGATCATGGAGGTAACAGGCTCCATCTAGCCTAGCTTAGCACAGATCCTGGAGGTAACCGGCTCCATCTAGCCTAGCTTAGCACAGATCATGGAGGTAACAGGCTCCATCTAGCCTAGCTTAGCACAGATCCTGGAGGTAACCGGCTCCATCTAGCCTAGCTTAGCACAGATCCTGGAGGTAACCGGCTCCATCTAGCCTACTGCTCCCAATAAGTGACAAAATAACGCCAACATGTTTCTATTTACATGTGATTTGTATAGTCACAGCGTGTACAGATAACAAGGTCACATGACACACAGCCATCTTCTAACCGTAAACATACTGGGAACTATATTCTCAGAAGGCAAAGCACTGCTACTTCTGCTACTTGGGCGAAGTGATTAGCGCAACACTGAGCAAACACAATGGTACTTGATGATGGCTACAGATGTGTTTGGATCTATATCCAGAGCAAGTAGCCATAGATTAACTCCAGGCGAACTCTCTGCTCGTCACCACGGAGCTTCTCAGTTGCTGCGAGCAAATCATTCCGCCCAAGTAGCAGTGCTTCACCTTCTGAGAATATACAGTAGCATACATAGCATATATAGTATACATTTGAACTACTTGTCCCTCTCCGATGCACCTTGTATTTTTCTGTACTGAAAAAAACTTTTAAAAAGAACTAATTTGGCTGCCCGTCTGCAGTAACTCTGAGGACACCCTAGGGGCCCCGGACCCCCTGTTGAAGATCTAAAGAGTGCTGCATGACTCCAGTCTCAGGTCTCTACAAAGTTATCTACATGATGATCTGAAGCATAAAAAAAAAACTCTCACCTGAAGGGTTGGAGAACAATAAAATGTGTCGACAACGTCAAAGTCTGCTCACTCTGCAGTCTGGCTGCTGTGTTTGGATCAAGTCAGTTAACAGGAAGTGAAGAATGAGGAAACAGTCAGGGTGCTACATGTCTGTAAGTCTGTAACGTAATTAGGAAGCGTAATTATGGTTAGTCTTTTTCATGTCAGTTCCTGTACCAACATTTCACATTACTACGTCATCAACACCACTGCATATGTTGTTTGTTTGGTTTATCTTTTTCATTCCAATAACACACTAAACTCTGGAGAATCCTCTGGTGATCCTAATTTAAAACCCATGTTGCTGATCAATCCTACAGAACTAGGTTTGCTGTCTTTCATCAAATCACTCGATAATCTTTATCAGGCTACTTAATGGAAGTGCAATACTGAATCACTGGAGTGTTCTTTAAATTAAATAATCCATCTGTGTTTGATGTAGTACCATGGTCTGAACACAGTGTCGTACCAAACCGCTTAAATCAGGAAATCTTTCAGGAATTTGAATCCCTATTAATACTTGCAGGACACTTCGGAAGAAAACAACACGGCTGCAAGCGAAAAATTGGCCCAGATTTGTCCCGGCCCCGCCCAAACTGAGGGGGTCCCCTAAAAATCAGTCGACCACACCAGGCTGAGGCCAGCGGCCCCCAGGCCCCCAATGACTTTATCCTTTTTGGCCCATCATTCCCATTGTCCCTGTTTCGCTTTACTTTACAATCAGGAACAATTCTAACATACATACATATACACACACATATATATATATATATATATATATATATATATATATATATACACACACACATATATATATATATACACACACACATATATATATATACACACACACATATATATATATACACACACATATATATATATACACACACACACACACATATATACACACACACACATATATATACAGTGCCTTGCGAAAGTATTCGGCCCCCTTGAACTTTTCGACCTTTTGTCACATTTCAGGCCTCAAACATAAAGATATAAAACTGTAATTTTTTGTGAAGAATCAACAACAAGTGGGACACAATCATGAAGTGGAACGAAATTTATTGGATATTTCAAACCTTTTAAAACAAATAAAAAACTGAAATATTGGTGCGCAAAATTATTCAGCCCCCTTAAGTTAATACTTTGTAGCGCCACCTTCTTCTGCCGCGATTACAGCCGTAAGTCGCTTGGGGGGGTATGTCTCTATCAGTTTTGCACATCGAGAGACACACATTTTTGCCCATTCCTCCTTGCAAAACAGCTCGAGCTCAGTGAGGTTGGATGGAGAGCATTTGTGAACAGCAGTTTTCAGTTCTTTCCACAGATTCTCGATTGGATTCAGGTCTGGACTTTGACTTGGCCATTCTAACACCTGGATATGTTTATTTGTGAACCATTCCATTGTAGATTTTGCTTTATGTTTTGGATCATTGTCTTGTTGGAAGACAAATCTCCGTCCCAGTCTCAGGTCTTTTGCAGACTCCATCAGGTTTTCTTCCAGAATGGTCCTGTATTTGGCTCCATCCATCTTCCCATCAATTTTAACCATCTTCCCTGTCCCTGCTGAAGAAAAGCAGGCCCAAACCATGATGCTGCCACCACCATGTTTGACAGTGGGGATGGTGTGTTCAGGGTGATGAGCTGTGTTGCTTTTACGCCAAACATAATGTTTTGCATTGTTGCCAAAAAGTTCGATTTTGGTTTCATCTGACCACAGCACCTTCTTCCACATGTTTGGTGTGTCTCCCAGGTGGCTTTTTGGCAAACTTTAAACGACACTTTTATGGATATCTTTAAAAAATGGCTTTCTTCTTGCCACTCTTCCATAAAGGCCAGATTTGTGCAGTATCACTGATTGTTGTCCTATGGACAGAGTCTCCCACCTCAGCTGTAGATCTCTGCAGTTCATCCAGAGTGATCATGGGTCTCTTGGCTGCATCTCTGATCAGTCTTCTCATTGTATGAGCTGAAAGTTTAGAGGGACGGCCGGGTCTTCGTAGATTTGCAGTGGTCTGATACTCCTTCCATTTCAATATTATCGTTTGCACAGTGCTCCTTGGGATGTTTAAAGCTTGGGAAATCTTTTTGTATCCAAATCCGGCTTTAAACTTCTCCACAACAGTATCTCGGACCTGCCTGGTGTGTTCCTTGGTCTTCATGATGCTCTCTGCGCTTTACACGGACCTCTGAGACTATCACAGAGCAGGTGCATTTATACGGAGACTTGATTACACACAGCTGGATTCTATTTATCATCATTAGTCATTTAGGTCAACATTGGATCATTCAGAGATCCTCACTGAACTTCTGGAGAGTTTGCTGCACTGAAAGTAAAGGGGCTGAATAATTTTGCACGCCCACTTTTTCAGTTTTTTATTTGTTAAAAAAGTTTGAAATAGCCAATGAATTTCGTTCCACTTCATAATTGGGACCCACTTGTTGTTGATTCTTCACAAAAAATTACAGTTTTATATCTTTATGTTTAAGGCCTGAAATGTGGCAAAAGGTCGAAACGTTCAAGGGGGCCGAATACTTTCGCAAGGCACTGTATATATATACACACACACACACATATATACACACACACACACACACACACACACATATATACACACACACATATATACACACACACACACACATATACACACACATATACATATATATATATATACACACACACACACATAAAAAAAACTAAAGAAAAATAAACAGTGCTGATTAGACTGATATATAGTAATTATCACTTTTATTTTAGCAAAAAAATGATCACTTTATATTTATGTACAATATTTATTTCTCTTTATTAAATCTTTCAACTTATTACATTCAATATAATTGGAATAAAAGTAATTTAACAAGCGTGTTTTACAGAATCCCATTTTCACAATCCTCAGATTAAACTCTAATACAGACATCAGGGGCACCTTTACGGTTTCCTGGTTGAACGACATGTTTCCTCTGATCGGTGTCAAACTGTGTTGAGTTAGGTTTTCTCTCGTTTGGTGGGCGTGTCTCTCGCTTATAGGCCATGTCCCAGGTGATACCCAATCAGCAGAGACGTGTCTGTAAACCTGTGGTAATAAAAAGGCAGAGCGCGGGGTGTTCAACGCACCCATTTCAGTTTAAAAAACGAGTGCTATGTTTACAGCTCACACTGACTGGCTGCCAGCTGGAAGCAAAACCATCTAAACCAATGGACAGCAGCTTTCTGAACATTGTCAAGATTAAAAAGGTGGAGCTTGATTTAATGACTTTATAACCTGCTGGGTAACATGTGAATTTAACCAATACCGTTCATCTTTATCCATAATAATGCATCATGTATTTGTTTATTTTTGTATTAATAATCTGAATCTGCAAAGTAACTAAAGTATCAAATAAATGTAGTAAAAGGTTTTCCCAGAAACGCCCCAAAAACCTGAATGAAAACATATTTAAAGGTATTTTAAACCATGGACATGCAGTGAGTCATTTTTAATATTCATTGTTTTCTTGTAAATTTGAGGTGGTTTGATTGACAAAGAGATTGTGTGTGTTGGTCAGCAGTGTGAGTGTTTCTGTTCACAGGAGGAGACTCTCCGTCCTACAGAGAACACAGAGACACTGAGGAACCACCTCCTAACCCAAACCCAGGGTAAAGAGGTTCAGTGAATGTGGTGTTGAAGGTGTGGAGGTGGATCAGTGAGTCAGAGGAGACTGTGTAGAAGGACAGAGAGCCAGCAGGACAGTCCACATACACTGCTACTCTATCAGAGAGAGTGGCGAAGGAGGAGACGTCTGTTCTTCTCTTGTTGTGAATGACAGTGTAACCATACATATAAGAGCACTCCAGACACCAGGACTGATCACTATATCCAAACACACAGTCATCACTGTCTCCTCTCCTGCGGATTCCTCTGTAACTCACTGAAATAAAAACATGTCCCGTCCTCTCGACCTCCCAGTAACAGCGACCAGTCAGACCATCTCTACACAGCAGCTGAGAACAGCGGTCAAACCTCTCTGGATGATCAAGATATGGCTGATCCTCATTCACCCTTGTCACTTTCCTGTTGTTGTCAGACAGTTTGAGGTCTCTGTTCACTGTGTTTGTGTCCAGTGTAAGTTCACAGGAATCTGACGGAGAGGAGACACAACACAGTAGCAGTTTATCATCTAACTTCTAACACACCTGATGGGTTTATTTGGTAAGGGGAACTACGGTGATTAGTTAAACCCAGCGCATCAAAAAAAAAAAAAATCCCATGTGGACTTTTTAATTTATTTTTTAGGGTTAGGAGTTAGGGTTATTTTTTTATTAAATTTTTCTTAAATAGTCATACGCATACCTGCAAACTCAGAAGGGCTGAAAAAGGTGACACCCCACCCAAGAAGAAAATAAAGGAAAAACAAAACGTATTCCTGGTGCTAAAACAATACTTTTAAAACGGTGCCTGAACTGAAAGATTTTAATATATACAGTATATATACACTCACCTAAAGGATTATTAGGAACACCTGTTAAATTTCACGTTAATGAAATTATCTAATTAACCAATCACATGGCAGCTGCTTCAATGCATTTTGGGGTGTGGTCCAGGTCTAGACAATCTCCTGAACTCCAAACTGAATGTCAGAATGGGAAAGAAAGGTGATCTAAGCAACTTTGAGCGTGGCATGGTTGTTGGTGCCAGACGGGCTGGTCTGAGTATTTCACCATCTGCTCAGTTACTGGGATGTTCACGCACAACCATTTCTAGGGTTTACAAAGAATGGTCTGAAAAAGGAAAAACATCCAGTATGCTGCATTCCTGGGGGGCAAAAATGCCTTGTTGATGCTAGAGGTCAGAGGAGAATGGGCCGACTGATTCCAGCTGATTGAAGATCAACTTTGACTCAAATAACCGCAAAGCAAAAGCATTTGTGAAGCCACAACACGCAGAACCTTGAGTCGGATGGGCTACACCAGCAGAAGACTCCACCGGGTACCACTCACCTCTACTAAAAATAGGAAAACGAGGCTACAATTTGCACGAGCTCACCAAAATTCGACAGTTGAAGACTGAAAAAATGTTGCCTGGTCTGATGAGTCTCAATTTCTGTTGAGACATTCAGATGGTAGAGCCAGAATTTGGCGTAAACAGAATGAGAACATGGATCCATCATGCCTTGTTACCACTGGGCAGGCTGGTGGTGGTGGTGTAGTAATGGTGTGGGGGATCCCTTTCACCTTTTTTTTTTATTGCTAAGGCCACTGGGTCAAAATTAAATGATTTATTAAAAATGTAATAACAATAACTTATTTCACAAGTAAATTCCTGTTAAAACAACCACTGGATGGGAAAAGGGTATTTTACAATAACTTTTCAATGCACCACGAGGCGAGGCTGTTGTTTTTCAGTCAACGGCAGCTGTTGTTGGAATCCTCTCGAGTGAAATACAGACACACTTTTACACCGTTTAGTTTTCAGCATTTTGACCGTGTTTACTCCAGCTGCTAGCTAACGGTAGGCTAAAGTTACCTGCTGTTGAGTGTAGTGTTAACTGGCGTCCTGTGCGGCGATTTTTCAGTTGCCTCTAACGTCCGTTTTCGGAGCATCAGAGAGAAGCGCAGGCATTTAAATGGCACCTAAATAAGGCACCGAAATCCCCGTTGCTATTCTGTTCGGTAGATTACGGTCGTTAAGGCACCGGTGCCGTATTAGCACTGGGTCTCGGACCCCCCAAATAAATACTCTTTGGATCTACACGATTCACATGGATGACATTTTCCCTTTCAAAACGACAATTTTTGCCAAAAAGCGACTAGTTTGCAGGTATGCATACGCGGGAAATACGGCACCACCCAAAGTACTTTAAGCCCTGCAATACTAATCCAACATGTGTTCCTTCCTTTCATTACTCAAAGTGAACAAACACTCACACTTCTTCAGACCAGGTTTCAGCCTCTGCTCTCCACAATGATCCACCCTGGAGGAAGAAACAAAGTCAGAATGAACGTTCAGAACATACCTCATCAATAATCTTCAAAATATATCAAACATCTCAGGTTTCTAAGGTCAAAGATGAACTCTGAAGCTAAACATCCTCAAAGTGCTCAAATAGAAATTAAACTTATTAGTTAGGATGTGAGTCCCAGTGGGACTGGACTCTCTGCACATCAGTTACTGTCTTTACTGTTGGTGCTCCCCGGTTATTTTACCCCGCCTGCCCAGAGGCCAGTGTGCAGCAGTCCTTTCGCCTGGCAGCCAGTATGAGTTTTCCTTATTTTGTTGCTTCCTTTGTTAACACTGACAACATGCACCACACCTTGTTCACTGCATCCATACACCCTCATACACCACTGATACGGATATCCACACCCCATTGTTTGCACTTTCATTTAATAAATATCAGTTTGTTAATATTAAGTTTGCTCTGCATCTCCCTCTTTTGTTGTGGCTTGTGAGCCGGTCATAACGGTAAAATCACAGCACCTCGTAAAACCTGTGGTCATATAGGGGCCGGAAGGGATCGCTGTCTTCTTTCCATCTTGCCAGTTTAAGTCAAATCCATCAAAGGAGACCAGATAATCAAAGCATTTTTGGATCCTGCCACCTTTTGTTCAGACCATCTCATCAAAAGACTCAGACTGGTAGTTGAACACAGTTCCTGCTGCAAACCATGGGACAGGAATAGGTTGTGCCGGCATATGAGTGTTAATACTTTGAAGCATCTGGGTTGGAGAGAAACCTCTCCAATAATCTACCACAAGTCCTCACCCAAGAGAAAATGCCAGTCATGTCAGTGAAGACAACATTGTGACTGAAGGACATTTGGCAAAATGGCCATTCATACCTGAGAGTGTCAAGTCTCCAGTGTGGATTCTCCAGTCCAGCAGACAGCAGCTTCACTGTGGAGTCTCCTGGATGATTGTAGCTCAGGTCAAGCACTCTCAGATGGGAGGGGTTGGAGCTGAGAGCTGAGGACAGAGAAGTACAGCCTTCCTCTGTGATCAGACAGCCTGACAGACTGGACAAGCACATACACACAAACACACACACACACACACACACACACACACACACACACACAGAATGATATTTAATTTATTTGTCTATTATTTATATGTTAGAGTGAATTACGATTAATGATTACCTTAACTCACTGAAAAATGTCTAGTCAAATGCCACCAAACCCCAACACCAAGTAATAATTAGGGCCCGGACACCGGGCCCTAATTAAAAAAAAACTGCTCCGTTTATTATTATTGTCTCCAATTAATTGCATTTTTAAGGGGCTAAAAATGCTCAAAAACTGACCAAAACTGCAAATGCACGAGGACTGGTGGAAGACGTAATACTTTTTCGTGCTCGGGAGTGACTAAATGGCTCTGTAGCAGTCCCTACAAAACTTTTGGTGTTCATATGTAACATGTTAAAGTGCTCATATTATGCTCATTTTCAGGTTCATAATTGTATTTAGAGGTTCTACCAGAATAGGTTTATGTGGTTTAATTTTCAGAAAACACCATATATTTGTGTCTCTGTTTTAGCTACAGAGTGAGGCATCTCACTTCTGTTCCATCTTTGTTGGGAGTCGCACATGCGCAGTAAGTACTGCTAGGTAGTCAGTTGCAGAGCATGAGTGCCATGCTAGCAGCTAGGTGAGCATTATAACGTGTGTTACAAAGTGACGCACGTTCGTCTCTTAAGTAAATGCTGGACAAGAGCTGTTTGGAGCAGTTTGTGAACAGTGTTTTCTCTGGAAGATGGTAAGTCCCTTTGGGGTGGACTTTGGGCTTTTTCACTTTGTAAACCTATAACGTGCACAAAAAGATATATAACACAATAAAGGGGAAAAGCCAAAAAGCATAATATGAGCACTTTAAGAAATTCATAAAAGGCCTCTTTGGGGTTTTACCTTAATTCAACAGGAAGTCCGCAATTTTGAATTTACTGTGCGAAATTAGTGCATTTTTTGTCATTTCGAGCTCAGTACTTTCACAAACTTTCCCTAGAGATCCATTCATCCAAATGACTTCAAATTTGTTCATCTGATTAACATGCAATTGACAATGTGTGGTGGTATACAATTGATATGAGCCGCACCCTATACTGAAGCCACGCTCCTGTACTTTAGCCCCCTTTCATACATTATAAACCCTTGAACAAATAATCAAATTATCATTGCACTTAGCACAGAATTCCTTTTTTATTGGTGACGGGTTGACACTTGTGAGACATAGACGCTTGTAAGACGAGTTGCACTCAGCAGAGCCACACACCCTACATAATACATGAACCATTTCTCTTAGACTCTTGCGTAAGGCATCATTGCAGCTTTAATTTGACTTAAATATGCATTAATTATTTTAATATTCAAGGGAACTGGGAACTTTATGTGACCGAATCACAGAGTATCATACAGAGTTCTGAGGTTAAAAAAGGTTGTAGGTCTCCACCAACTCCTGAGAAAAATATCTGGCTCTTTAGCTGCTATATGTTGAACTTTCTTTAAATGGGTCTGTCTGCTGTTTGTTCCTGGGCAGGTAGTTTACAGTGGGTTTATCAGAGCATGTTTGATGAAAAGAGCTGCCTGCTGCTGCTGAAGAAGGTGCTGATGAAAGCAGCAAGACTGAATCAAAACTCAAATCAATCAAAATCTCTACTTATACTTGTATATCAAGCAAGGTATATCAAGAAACATTTAAATGGTTATTTGTGTAACAGTTGTTTAAAGAGGAAACCAGACCTGAGTGTCTCCAGTGTACAGTTTTGACTCTTTAGTCCAGCAGAGATCAGCTTCACTCCTGAATCCTTCAGGTCGTTGTTACTAAGGTCCAGCTCTCTCAGACTAGAGGACTCGAAGCTGAGAACTGAGGACAGATCTTCACAGCTTCTCTCCGACAGGTTACAGCCACTCAGCCTGAAGAAGAGTTACTGATCAAGACAAACATCAAACCTGTTTCTGTCACCTACAATGTCAAACCACATAACATTTCTACGCTTGTCAGACAACAACAAATATGTTGTCTTGTCTAACAGCTATCAATGGAAATTTCAAAAATGATATTCACATCTGCTGGACCCCAATCATTTACACATATTAGTTTTAATATTAAATTAACTATACGGTAATAGATTTTTATTTATTTAATTTGGCTGCTTTAAACTGTGGAGGTACAATGAAACTGAAGATACAATTTGCAGGTTTTTCAATTGATCAACTAATCAAATCTTTAACTAAATCTTAAGACTATCAGTTTACCCAGACATTCATTAGTTGAGAAGAACCCTATGCATCTGATACAGGTAGTATTTGCAGTGATCTGATACTTACAGAGCTTTTTTGGAGGTTTTGACCACTGGCAGCAGCCTCCTAAAAACATCCTCTGAAGCAGAGTATTTCTTCAGGTCAAACACGTCCAGATCGTTTTCTGATGACAGTAAGATGAAGCCCAGAGCTGACCACTGAGCAGGAGACAGTGTATGTGCGGAGAGACTTCCTGAACTCAGGTACTGTTGGATCTCTTCCACTAGAGAATGATCATTCAGTTCATTCAAACAGTGGAACAGATTGATGCTTTTCTCTGCAGACAGATTCTCACTGATCTTCTTCTTGATGTAGTTGACTGTTTCCTGATTGGTCTCTGAGCTAGATCCTGTCTGAGCCAGCAGGTCTTCAAGGACAATCTGATTGGTCTGCCGGGAAAGACCCAGGAGGAATCGGAGGAACAAGTCCAGGTGTCCGTTTGGACTGTGTAAGGCCTTGTCAATAGCAAAACTGTGGACCTCTGTCGTAGATGTTCGGCTGAAAACTTCCCACACTTTTTTGAAGATACTTTGCCCAAACATCACATTCTCATTTCTGTTAATGACTGCACTCGCTACATGAAAAGCAGCCAGAAACTCCTGAACAGTCAGATGGATGAAGCTAAACATCTTTTTTTTATCATTCTTCCTCCCACGTTGCTCTTTGAAGATCTCTGTGAACACTCCTGAGCACACCGAGGCTCCACTGACATCAATGCCAGTCTCTTCTAGATCTTTCTCGTAGAAGATCAGGTTGCCCTTTTCCAACTGATGGTAAGCCAGTTTTGCTAATGACTCAATGTACTGAATGCACTGTTCTGGGTCATACTTCTCTTTTGTCTGATGAATCTGAAACACCAGGAATTCTGCATACATCTCAGTCAGGGTCTTGGGCAGCTCTCCTCCCTCTCTGGTCTTCAACATGTCCTCCAGAACTGTAGCAGTGATCCAGCAGAAGACTGGGATGTGGCACATAATGTGGAGGCTTCGTGATGTCTTGATGTGGGAGATGATTCTGCTGGCCCGCTCCTGATCTGTGAATCTCTTTCTAAAGTACTCCTCCTTCTGTGGGTCAGTGAATCCTCTGACCTCTGTCATGATGTCTACAAAATCAGAATGGATCTGATTGGATGCTGCAGGTCGTGTGGTTATCCAGATGCGAGCAGAGGGAAGCAGTTTCTTCTTGATGAGGTTCGTCAGCAGCTCATCCACTGAGGTCGGCGCTGTCACATCAATTTTAACTGTCTGGTTTTTATTGGTGGAGCAGTCCAGATCAAGGCGGCTCTCATCCAGTCCATCCAAAACAAACAGAAGTTTGAATTCACTCTTGTCAAAGTTGGTGTTTCCTGATGACTGCAGAGCTGTAAAGATGTGATTAAGAGCTTCTTCTTTGATGTCTCTGGTCTCCCAGATACATTCATGAATGAGCTCTGACAAACACCACTTTTCCCCCTTCTTTAAATTCAGCTGGCGGAAGGTGAAGGGGAAAACGAGATGCACATCTTGATTGGCTCTTCCTTCAGCCCAGTCCAACACAAACTTGTGGACAAGAAATGTTTTTCCAATTCCTGCGATTCCATTGGTAAGCACTGTTCTTATGGGTCTGTTTTTTACAGAGGGGTGTTTGAACATGTCACAAGGTGTAATTGCTGTCTCTGTATCTGTTGGCTTCACTGTCTCAATCTGCCTGACCTCATGCTGTGTGTTGATGTGTACATCACCAGTAGCTTTGATGTACAGATCTGTGTAGATATCATCCAGAGGTCGCCCATCTTTATTTTGTGCCCACCCCTCTTCTGCACACAAAAACTCATTCTGGAGGTTTGGCTGAAGCTTTTGTTGGTAATATGAGATGTGTCGTGGTGGCTTTGGTACTGGAACAATCCCGTCTGTGTTGAAAACAAAAATAAAAAATATAAAGTATGATGATGTTTGTCTACAGATGGCAGAATCAGTACACAAATACTCTTCTACTAAATAATTTGCTTCCTGAGAATAACCAACAACTCAAAGATTTTTCCTTTTAAGTAACATAAAATGGAGCCATCTAAAATATCATTATGGTCAACCAAACATATTTTATACAGTCAGTAATGTCTCTGTGTTATTTTGGGCAGAGCATTGAACTGATGCTTGCATTGATTCACCATCAATGAGTAACTTCCAAGTTATATTCAAGCAGGTGCACAGCACTGCCTTTATAATCTCACACTACTCACTGATACCGTCAACAATTTTACTGAAGTTTTATCATCATCATTTTAGACACCGAAGGATCAGAACTAGACACAAAACAAACTGGGCTTGTATTAATGAGAAGGCAGTGTGGAGGCTTAGCAGGTGAGCTTGTCAAAATGAACAATCATTTGGCAGGGATATGTGTTATATACAGTATGTTCTACTATTACAGCAGTAGCTTTTGGTGCATGTGATGCATCAGCCCGTCTCAGTACTTATGTGAATTGATACCCAAGTGTACTGATTCTCATTTGTCTTGTTTTCTGTGATTGATGTGGCAAGGGGGTAAGGTGGATTTAGCAAGCTAAAGTTAGACAACTAACAAGTCATCCACCGGCTGTCCGACTTGACCGCGTATTTTTGTCACGCCCCCGGCTGCTGCCGCCTGCTCTCGTCCACTTTACAGGCGAGGCATAGTTCATTTCAAACAACCCTAATGTCCCCTGAGCTGTGTCAGGCATCTTTCCTCCCAGCAAGCTGCTACAGTTTAAAGTGATGGTTCGGAGTAATTTCACCCTAGGGTCCTTTGCACCATGACCTCGAGCCTAACAACCCCCCAGAAGCTTTTTTTCAGCTGGATCGAACATTGGGAGAGTTAGCGCTATCAGCTGGTTAGCTTAGTGCAGGCGGTAATGGATCCAAGACTGTATTTCGTAAGTTACCCCACTAATAATGCCCAAAATGATACCAAACTTCTACAGTAGTACAAATAGGTTATGTACTCATAAAACGATGGATTGGAAAGTTTGTAAGTACACCAGGAGTTTATTTAAATAACACTTGCCTGCTGGCTTCTGCTCTCTGTTGCTACCGGCAGTAAGACGACAAATTACAACACCGTAAAGGATACAACAAAAATATTTATCAATTCATTTTTTTAAAGTGTTGTAGTACAAATAGCAAGAGAGAAATTATAATTGAGGTATGTTTGGAGACACTATCTTATTTAATCATTAAATTAATAAACATTTTTGTTGCATCTCTTTTCGGTGTTGTAATTTGTAGACGGTCCCTAAGCACTTGTCTTACTGTCTGTAGCAGCAGAGAGCAGAAGCCAGCATGCAAGTGTTATTTACATAAACTTCTGGTGTACTTACAAATTTTACAATCCATCATTTTATGAGTGCATAACCTATTTGTACTAGTGTAGAAGTTTGGTATCATTTCGGGCATTATTAGTGGGGTAACTCACGAGATACAAACCTGGATCCATTAGCCCCTGCGCTAAGCTATTCAGCTGATAACGCTAACTCTCCCAATGTTCGACCCAGGTGAAAAAAGCTTCTGGGGGGGGGTTGTTTGGCTCGAGGTCATGGTGCAAAGGACCCTAGGGTGAAATTACTCCGAACCATCACTTTAAGGCCCCACTGACGCATATTGTCACCTTGACAATTAACATCAATCGGCATTTAGTTGTGTACCAATCAAGTTACCACGGCAAACAGTCAATGCCCTTTCTATCCATTTTATTTCTAGGGATTTGGGCTGGAGGAAAAGAAAGGAGCAAAGGCCCCATTCATCATGAGCAAGAGAATGACCAAGATCCTCCAGCTCAGGAAGGAGCTGAAGAACCTGAAGTGACAGTAAAAGGAAGCGAGTGAAGAGGAGAGCCCTTTCTGGGAGCTGCGTCACATCCTTCACAAAATATTCACTACCTTGACAAGAGCTGAGTGGTATCGCAGGGAGAGGAAGGAGAGGGCCACTATGCGAACTGCAATTTGCAGCGGACAGCGCAGTGGACAGCTCACCACTTCCAAATCTGAGATTGACAGCTACCTCAGAGACACCTTTGTGATGCAAAAAGGGAGAAAGATCTTGGTCAATTCAAGTCTTTGATTAATCCACCTTCACCAACCGTGGGCAAGGCAGCCCATCTTGAAGCAGATTCAGGAGGTGGTCAAAAAGGCACCATCCCCAGGGTACCCTAAAGAGTATACAAGAAATGCCCCCCTACAACCATAACTGCCCAGGGCTACTCAACAGGCTCTGGATGATCCTAAAGGTCATCTGGAGGAGGGGCAAGGTTGCTCATTAGTGGGGGTGTATTGAAGGGGTGTGGATCCAAAGGAGGAGAATTCAGAGAACTTCGACCAGTTCAGAACCATTTTCCTGCTTAGTGTTGTAGGAGAGCTATTCTATAGCATTGTGTCAAGGCACCTGATTTCCTCCTAGGGAATGCGTACATCGACACCCCGGTGCAGAAAGGTAAGATCCCAAAGGTACAGGGATGTCTGGAGCACACAAGTGTAGTCACGCAGCTGATACAGGAAGCCAGACAGAACAAGGGGGACCTGTTGTTGCTGTGGTTGAACCTCACAAACGATTACGGCTATATAACCCACAAGCTTGTTGAGGTGGCTCTTAACCGGCACCACGGCCCAGGCAAGTCCTGAGAACTCATTTTGGACTACTACAACAGCTTTGGTTTGAGGGTCTCCTCCAGGACAACATCAGAGTGGATGAGGCTCGATAAGGGGATGATCACTGGATGTACGCTTTCAGTGATCCTCTCTGAACGAGCGACCAATGAAGAGCTGGAAGCGTGGGGCGACCTCTAGCTCACCCAGTAGAGTGTGCACTTGAGGGCTTCCAGATAAGAGTGAGCAGATTCCCAAGAAGGTTGTTGGGTCTTCCTCAAAGCCTGAGCAACACTGCCCTGTACGAAAAGAACAACATCCTGAAGCTCCCTTTTTAGCAGCCTAAAAGCCTAAAAATGAAAAGTTCAACCCTAAAATCTCCCAGGCTGACATCCAGGTCAGAACAGGTCAAAAGTGGAAGGCAGCAGAGGCTCACTTGAGACACAGCTCACTGGTAGACACAGAGACACATTGAAAGGATGGCCTTTGTAGTAACACAAAAAGCATGCTACAACAAGCTGAAGTGGAAACATAGGAGGGCTGTGATCCAAGCAGAGGTCAGAGCATTAGTCAATGCCACTTGGATGGTTGGAATACAGCAGCAGGGAGCCTGGGCAAGATGGAAGCAAGCAGTGCAGCAAAAGGTGTCACAAGCTCTGGAGAGCAGAGCCCCACCACATCAAGTCCTTGATTCATGTGAATCCATGGGAAAGTCACATGCATGTCCTCAGTCAAACCATTCACCTTTCATTAAAACTGGTTGGAGGAAGAAGCTTTAAGGACCTCCTCCTCCATTCTGCTCTCAACTCGGCAGGACTGGGAACTGAAAGTTGACCTGGGGAAGCAACTCCATTATCCAGTAAATGTTGCTGTCACACCTTGAGGCAAGACATGGTGCTGCTCTCCGAAGACTCAAAGCCTCTGTAATTCTCTTAGAACCTATAGTCCCTTGGGAAGAATGCATCAAGGACTCTAATGAGATGAGAAGAGGCAAATACACCCAGCTGGTGGAGAGAGAGGTGTGAGGTGATGATGCAGAGATGAACTTGAGGAAGCTGTTAAGATGCTCATCTCTAGACAACACAGAGTTTATGGCTGCTCCTCTGTTAGCGTTACACTGAGTGCCATGTCTGTGTGCTGACAGAAACCTACTCCAAATGGCTTTATTGTTCCCAATTTGTACTGATTTATTTGCATGCAGTAGAACACCTCTTTACCTTCAGAATAAAATCTGGTGACAGACACACACACACTTTAATAATCTTTTGTTAATGTACCTTTAGTTTCTTCAACACCACTGGCATCCACTGAAACAGAAATAATGTAATTATTACCATCCAGTTTTTATTTGATTGATCTGATTTGCATTAAAATTCACACACCTCCCTCTCAGACTCACTCTGTCAGTAGTACTTCAGTCTAGTTATGTTTAATCAGCAGACACACACACACACACACACAATACCTTCGGTTTTGGGAGAAACGGCTTTCGTCTCATCTGTCCTGTCAGGAGACGTGACTGAAACACAAACATGCAACAGCTCTTGAGAAATGCAAAATAATTGAAGGCATTTCGTTAAATACAATTTAAGCATGTACATAGTTAAACATAAATAAGGCTTTATTTAATTTATTAATTCAGCGGAAACATTACCAAATGTGTTGCTGACATTAAGCGTTATATTCCCTCCCACATGGACATCTGTAAACTGAGGTGAGCTGACGACACTTCCATGCTGGGCGGTGACTGCTGGGCTTCCTGCTCTACTCTGAGTTTCAGCTGATTGAGAATAGACAAAATAATCAGGAACCACAACTCATCACCTCCTGAACTGCTAGAAGGGTTCAGATATGATTTTTGTTCGATTAGATTTAGAAAAGACCTGAAGGGTGAAGAACAAATAAAGCTTAGTACAGGGTTTCTGCTGGTTTTACCAAGTCACATGTAAGATTTTTAAAGACCTTTTTAAGACCTTTATGAATACAATTTAAGACCTATATCACGACATCAAAGTACAACGAAATGCAGAGTCACAAAAGTACTTGCATAGTAAATAAATGTATTAAAATTGACTAAAAGCGACACAGAGTAATAATGATCTGTACATATACAGCAAATTATATTTGGACAAGCGAAAGAACTACAACACCACATAATTTACAAAAGTATGTTTCAATAAGCATTATAGAGGTTACATGGATGTAGGAAAATGTAAGACCCATTTAAAATGATTTAAGACCTAGAACACAATAAAACTAAAATTTTGATTTTGAAATTTTAGATTTTTGAAGACCCCACAGAAACCCTGATGGTAGAAATGTGACAAACTTCAAATGCTTTGCACAGCACATCTGATGATCAGAAAATATTAAGGCAGTTATCTTACACAAACACATGACAAATCAAAATCACACTTTAATAATCTGTTGCTAAAGTACCTTCAGTGTGAGGAGAGGAAGCTCCTCGGTTCCCTGAAGTTCCTTCAACATCCACTGAAACAGGAATGTCATGTGATTACTACTGTTTTTTACTTGATTGATACAATACGCAAAATTCATGCACCCATGGCTGTTTTTATCGAAGGAGTCTGGTGGCTTTGAAGAGAGCAGAGATAATGGCTTCAGTTCCCCGTCGTAAAGGGCCGTCTGACAGCAAGGTAAAGGGATGAAAATATTCTAAACATTGCCTACACTTAAACCGATACAGATGTTTTTAGGGGTCTAAAATGTGTTTAGCTGCTGCCCGTTCACTGCAGGACATTGGTTAGCTTCTGTGTCAGTACTCCTGCCTGCTTCACCAAACTGAAATCTACTGGAGCTAACACACTGACTATGGAGAAGTAGCTCAGACAACCACACTGATAAAACCTCTCAACTGTCCCTTTAACAAACACTGATGAGTCTCCTCTCTTTAATGTGGAACTTTCTGCTGACACTTCCATCAGTCTGCAGTGATATGACTCAGAATATTACTGGTAGTGCTGCAGGTATTTTACAGGATGTAAAGGTCTGAAATGAGCTGATAATGACTTGATCCAGCAGGCATCTGAATGCTAGAGATGAATGCAACAACAACATTGTTACAATGTGTACAGAACATGATGCAATGTTAAAGCTGGGACTATGTTGACTTACTGAGTGTACGCAGGAAGCTGTCCTTTAAACACTAAAGGTGGATCCATGGACCGGTGGCTCTTGATGGACACACAGCTGGGTTCAAGAGAGTCATTTTTTGTAGCACTTAGGAGGAAAATACAAAAACATAACACTGTGACATTTAATGAGCCATGGATCAGCAGCTGTAACCATGGTTCCAACATGTGTGAGGCAGAGAAAGCCCAGATGAGCTGTAGTTGTACTATCAGTCCACTAGATGGAGACCTTTACCCCCACCATCTCCACAGAGCTGGAGAGCAGACTGACTGAGTCAGACTAGAACAGGAGGCCCAACCAGTCAGAGACCTCCAGTTATTACACAAGATAACACAACATCCACCATTAAAGACACACTCTGACCTGTTGGTCTAGAGGGAGAGAAAAGAATCTGAGATGGGAAAGTTAGAGAGACAGAAAGAAAACACATGTTAACCTGGTTTACCTCTCTCTCTCTCTCTCTCTCTCTCTCCCTTCTTCCCTGTATGAAAACATCCTGAAAAATAACAAGCGTCAATTAAAAACTACATAAAAAAAAAATGGCTGGAACAATAAAGAAGCTCCCACACTGATTCTTACTGCCTGTTATCAGCTCTCACACATTCAAACCCTTTAAAAGCTGACCCAGTGTAACAGTTACCTCTCAACTACTGACCCAGTGTAACAGTTACCTCTCAACTACTGACACAGTGTAACAGTTACCTCTCAACTACTGACACAGTATAAATAGTTACCTCTCAACTACTGACACAGTATAAATAGTTACCTCTCAACTACTGACACAGTGTAACAGTTACCTCTCAACTACTGACCCAGTGTAACAGTTACCTCTCAACTACTGACACAGTATAAATAGTTACCTCTCAACTACTGACACAGTGTAACAGTTACCTCTCAACTACTGACACAGTGTAACAGTTACCTCTCAACTACTGACCTAGTGTCACTAGTTACCTCTCAACTACTGACACAGTGGAAATAGTTACCTCTCAACTACTGACACAGTATAACTAGTTACCTCTCAACTACTGACACAGTGTAACTAGTTACCTCTCAACTACTGACACAGTGGAAATAGTTACCTCTCAACTACTGACACAGTATAACTAGTTACCTCTCAACTACTGACACAGTGGAAATAGTTACCTCTCAACTACTGACCTAGTGTCACTAGTTACCTCTCAACTACTGACCCAGTAGCTAGTTACCTCTCAACTACTGACCCAGTGAAACTAGTTACCTCTCAACTACTGACACAGTGGAAATAGTTACCTCTCAACTACTGACACAGTATAACTAGTTACCTCTCAACTACTGACACAGTGGAAATAGTTACCTCTCAACTACTGACCTAGTGTCACTAGTTACCTCTCAACTACTGACCCAGTAGCTAGTTACCTCTCAACTACTGACCCAGTGAAACTAGTTACCTCTCAACTACTGACACAGTATAACTAGTTACCTCTCAACTACTGACACAGTAGCTTACCTCTCAACTACTGACCTAGTGTCACTAGTTACCTCTCAACTACTGACCCAGTGTAACTAGTTACCTCTCAACTACTGACCTAGTGTCACTAGTTACCTCTCAACTACTGACCCAGTAGCTAGTTACCTCTCAACTAAAGACCTAGTGTCACTAGTTACCTCTCAACTACTGACCCAGTTTAACTAGTTACCTCTCAACTACTGACCTAGTGTCACTAGTTACCTCTCAACTACTGACCCAGTAGCTAGTTACCTCTCAACTACTGACCCAGTGAAACTAGTTACCTCTCAACTACTGACCCAGTAGCTAGCTACCTCTCAACTACTGACCCAGTGAAACTAGTTACCTCTCAACTACTGACCCAGTGTACCTATGTAGTTACCTGGAGCAGTAGCTAGAGGAACGTTACAACACATCAGCGGTCAGCTAACTTCATGTAAAAGTTGTTTAGACAATCTTTACTAAAGTATTCATAACTTAAACTACTTTGTTACCTCTTGGACTCGAGCTTTTCCGAGCTTTCAGCACATTAAACCCGTTTTAGTCCACATTAAAGACCGGAAACTACGCCCAAACACTCTCTGAACGATCTACTGCCGCTGACGTTTCTACTGTTTGGGTTTCTGTCAAGTGACGTTTATCACTTAAGAGCAGCTTCCTTTCAAAATAAAACACTACCGCTCAGACGCGAAATACCAAAATAAAAGCCCCTAGTTCAACCACAGTGGAATACAGTAATTCAACTTTACACAGTCACAACCAATGGTTCTTTTTTTCTTTTGTTTTTATTCATATACAAGATGGATAGAAAAATAATGACATTTTCATGATTTCATGATTTAGACAGAAATGTATTGTTCAATCAAATATTACATGTTATGATGACTTTTTAAGATAAAGGGGAACAGCAAATAAAGAATAGCTTGATTATTCTTTTTTTAGTTTTTACTGATGTGAACCGTACCGGGGTTCTAACCCTCTGATCTGAGATCTGATCCGTCTCTGCTGTCAAAACGTCTGACTGGTTGACTTTGGGAGTTTTAAATCTCCTTTTCTTTGTTAAAGAAAGCTGGTAACATGTTTTGGTAGGTACATTATATATCATATATTCTTAAACTAGCAGCAATGTGAGGATTAATGGTATCTCATGTGTGAGTTAATGAACAGTACATTCATTAATGCATCAAACTCGAGGCCCGCGGGCCAAACCTGGCCCCTCTCACATTTTGATCCAGCCCGCCTGTTAATTTAGGTTCACAATAGATTTTGGCCCCCCTAGTTGTGCGCTAAACCAAAAAGACAGGGAACTTTTTTTCAAACTGTAATTACGAGACACTCAAAGCAGGATTTGGCAGATGAACCGACTTTGAGACTCAGAAATCCCCCCAGAAGAAGCAGAGTTTCATATTCAGGCTGAGAAACAGGTCGCTGTAGAAAATATTAAATATAGCCCAATCATTGTTTTTGCTAAACTCCATGATGACTGAACTTTATGTTGACTTTTGTAGGGTTTCATGTCGACCGAAGTTCAACAAAAGTTAAAACGAGTGACAAAATAGCACCAAAACGTTTATGTTACGAAATGTTTAAAAAAAAAGTGATAAAAATGTCTGAGAAAGCCACAAAAAGTCATAAAAAAGCTACAAAAATGAATAGAAAAACCCACATGCAATAATACAGTAAAATATATTTGACTATATGTGTTTATGAGTGATTCTCATTTCCAGTCTCTTAGTTAAGTTGAGTTTGACACCCCTGCCACAGGGTGCTGGGCTTTTTGGTAACACTTCATGGCATAAAGTGGTGTAGACTACACCACTGGTTTGTTCGCTACGTCACATGTGCACCTGTGTGTGTGTGTGTGTGTGTGCTAATCAGAGGTTAGAAAGGGAATCACAGGTGAGAAGGGGAAGGAGGAATTAGGATCTGGGAAGCCACACAGTTTTTCAACCTCAGCTGTGTTATTAAATGCATGTATAACATACCTACAAAAAGAGTGACTGTGAAAGAATAAAAGCGAGCAGACGAGCTCTAAAAACATCACTCACACACACACACACACACACACACACACACGTCTAAATTGGCTACAACAATATGGTTATTACACAGATCTGGTGTGACACAAACACAAACGCTACACTGCTTTGTTACCTCTGGATTATTTCTCCCACTTCTGCTGGAAAACAAACTCCCCGACAACCAAGTGACTTCAAACACAGAGCTTTATTGTGTTTAAATGTAGAAAACAGTGAAAAAAGTGAGTCTCAGTGTTCACACAATCACGTGCCAAGATTGAAATTCAATTCAAAATCAAAATGTGATCCTGGAAGAGGGAGTAAAAACATTTCATTTGCATTTTCAAATCTTATTATTATACAGCTTGTATTTTGAAAATGCCAGATTTAAACAATATAGTCGAAATCAATCTTAAATGCTATTAACGTGCAAACAAAACATTCAAACCTTTGTGTTGCAGTGAATCAAAGACAAAAAACATTTCATGATACAATAACAAAATTTCTAAGGCAGAAATAAAACCCAAAATCACGCTGGGTTTCCACCAGCACATCTCCGCTGTATCTGTGACGTGAAACGGAGGTGTGTCACCACAACATGACGACGACAAGGAGTTCACATTTTGCAGACAAGGAGTTGTTTGTGTTGATGTTTTCTATCAGTTTCTATCTGGCCTAACAACTGTTGGCACACACTTTGCCATTTAGTTGGTAATAACGTTATATTACTAGCAACAAGCTAGTTGTCGTGGGGTCAGCCCTATGTTCCCACAGCCCTATGATCCCACATCCCTATGTTCCCACAGCCCTATGTTCCCTCAGCCCTATGTTCCCACAGCCCTATGGTCCCACAGCCCTATGGTCCCACAGCCCTATGGTCCCACAGCTCTATGTTCCCACAGCCCTATGTTCCCACAGCCCTATGATCCCACATCCCTATGTTCCCACAGCCCTATGTTCCCACAGCCCTATGTTCCCACAGCCCTATGTTCCCTCAGCCCTATGTTCCCACAGCCCTATGTTCCCACAGATCTATGTTCCCACAGCCCTATGTTCCCACAGATCTATGTTCCCACAGCCCTATGTTCCCACAGATCTATGTTCCCACAGCCCTATGTTCCCACATTTCTAAGATTTTTCTTTAAATTAAGCATTTACATTTCCCTTTAATTTAAGCCCTATCCTCCCACAACATGTTTTGGAAGCACTTTATAGTAAATGAATGAATGAATGAATGAATAAGTAAGGGTTAGGGCTGTGGGAACATAGGGCTGTGGGAACATAGGGCTGCTCCCGTTGTCGTTGCTGCAATGTTAACGTTACCACAATGTAAAAATTCACCAGGAGTACCAACCTTTTGCCAAGCTAGCTGTTAGCATCCCTGTAGTCATATAGAGACGTATCATAAGCTAGAGGAAAAATCACAATCTTTTGATTTGCACGTATAGCATGTGTGTATACACGGCAGAATATATTGGAGGCACGTTGGCGAGTCTGCTCTCTCATTGGCTACCGCTCTGCGAAAGTTGACTCTGAGTCGACTTTGGGAGAGCGGTGAACATCCGGTCATACCGCCGTCCTCAGAGGGAACCAATTGAAACGCTCCGCTCTGCCGTTATTTCAGCTGCCTGTGGAAACCCAGCGTGAAGAGATTTAAGGTCACTCCATTTTACTGGACGATTGTCTGTGACAAATAAAGTTTCTTCTTCTGAAATCAGACCTTAAAGTAAAATGTCTTTCTCAGTTTAAACACGCAGTCAAACTGAGAAAATGTAACTTCAGAAAGCTTGAAATGTGTAAATTGTAGCTGTTTATATTCTTCAGCTACTCGATAGTTTATCTGATATTTTCATCAAAATATAAAACTGCAATTCACTGATTGTTTTGATATTTAAACCTCGATATGTTTGTCTTTTATTAAATAGTATAACTATTTGTCATGATTTTACTGTATATTTTTAATAATAAAGTGCAGTTTGAAAGTTAGTGCTGAAGTCAGAAATCAGATCCTTTGAGCTGCCAAACTTAAATCTGAATCATAGTTCACAGGATCTGTTTCATCAACAATAATCAGTCTGCTTCATGTCTTCATATATTTTAGTAAAGCTGTTCTTGTGATGCATTCGTACATGTAGCTACGAAAGTAAAGGTTTGTTCTTTAAACTCGTCATGTTCAGACTTTGACATCTTCGGATCAACTGAAGAGGTCACATTTTATGCTGCAGACGATGTTTTAAACAATATATCATATTTATAATAATGCTGCCATTTGTTTTTTAGAATCAAACTCTTAATTTGGCGGGTCAGAGCTGAAGACAGGAACCGGTTCATGCTCCTGACTTTGAACTCTCATAGGCGTATTGGTTTTACTTTGGCAGCCACTTCCTGTGGTTCTCGCGGATTTTTAATTCATTATATGAATACGTACAAATATAACGCACTCAAACATTACAACTGATCCACTTTAGAGTGAGTTCCTCCAGAGCTGAATCATGGGTAATATTCTGTCACGGAGTAAAACTTAAATAACGTTTAACGTCAAAAAGATTAAAAGGCACATTCAGTGATGCAGAGCGGTCAGTGAGATGCTACTTTAGTGTTAGATCACCGTCTGACATTTTAGTAAGTCATGTTTTCAGTCTTCTTCAGATTCTGCTAACGTCAGGCTAACGTCAGGCTAACATCCAGCTAACGTTTTAACGTTAGATTTTTCTAGATTTTGGGGAACTTTACAGCAACCTTTTCTCTTAACATTTTAAGTAAAAACACAAACAATAATGCATGAACGACTGTTCATCCTGTGGGTCGTATTATAAATGACTCCTAACGTCGTACTCTTTTATACTACTTGAAAAGATTTCTTATTTATAGCCAGTAGCGACGTTTTTACAGAGAAAACTGACAACTGGTGGCAGATTTGATCAGCTGTAGCTAATACACTTTGTGCAAAAGCTGACATGAACCTTTCGGCTGTAGTTCTCTGAAAGCTGTTTGATCTTACGTTGAGATCATTTGGGAGAGGAAGATTTCGATGAAATGTACCCCCCAACCCTAGTGTTTAGAAGGTCGGGGTACACTAACAGTGAACACATCCTTTAATTATCTCCCCATTTTCAGCCGATTCTTGGAGCAAAAATCATGGGTGTGTTCTGAAAGGCTTTGGGAGGAAGAGGATGTGAGAAACATCTGATATACTTTGTTGAAGATTGGTGACCCCAGGCAGTGGAGAAGTATGTAAACCTTCGGCTGAACAGCAAACCTGAAAGTCAGCCAAACTGATTGAAGTGGTTTTCCAGCATTGATGATATGATGACGTCTGATCAGACTGAAAACACAGAGAGGGCTTTATGGGATTTGCTGATGAGAAGATTGGTCGAACGTTCCGTCCCAACACCACGCAAGGATTGGCCGAAAAGTGAGACTTTTTGGCATCTCGAGGTGACTTAAAAGGTTCAATCAGGTCCGTTAGTGAACCTGCGTCATAGTGAGTACGTCCACATGCACACTCATTTGATACGATCATGTAAACAGTACATCCTTTTCGATATTCTGTATAAGGCCTTTTTCTAAATTTAGCATTTTATATCAACCCTCCTGTTGTCCTCGGGTCAAATTTGACCCATTTTCAAAAAGTTTTTTTTATTGTAAAAGAACGTTGAAAAAAGTGACAGAAATGTCAGGAAAAGCTTCAAAAACGCGGGGGTGGGGGGGGGGGGAGACACAAAAACGTCAAAAGGTGCAGAAAAGAACGTTGGGAATAAGTGACAAAAACGTCAGTGGAAAAGCAACAAAATAGTCAAATAAGACGTCCAAAACGTTGAAAAAAAGTTTACATTTTGACCCAGAAAAACTAAAAGTTGCCCGGCCGACAGGAAGACAACAGGAGGGTTAAGATGATATGTCGGAAGTTTTCAGGTTTATGAGGCATTCTGTGGACGTGTTTACAGCACATTCAGAATCTGCGTCTCAATCGTTTTTTTTTTTACTGCAGCTTGTGACAGTTTACGGCCTCTCGCCTGTCTCCGGCTTACGGTCCGCTCTGTGCGTTGCTATGGTTACTGGACACAAACCAACCGGCCGACAGTTTGCAGGGCCGCAGACCTGAAAAGAAGGAGAAACACAGCTACTGTTAAACATCATCAAAGACTGGGAAATCAACATTATGGCTATGAGGCGACCTTTTCTAGAAGCTGGTTGAAGGAAATAGTAACTAAAGTAACTAGTAACTAAAGCTGGAACAGATGAATGTAGCGGAGTAACTAAAGTAACTAGTAACTAAAGCTGGAACAGATGAATGTAGCGGAGTAACTAAAGTAACTAGTAACTAAAGCTGGAACAGATGAATGTAGCGGAGTAACTAAAGTAACTAGTAACTAAAGCTGGAACAGATGAATGTAGCGGAGTAACTAAAGTAACTAGTAACTAAAGCTGGAACAGATGAATGTAGCGGAGTAACTAAAGTAACTAATAACTAAAGCTGTAACAGATGAATGTAGCGGAGTAACTAAAGTAACTAGTAACTAAAGCTGTAACAGATGAATGTAGCGGAGTAACTAAAGTAACTAATAACTAAAGCTGGAACAGATGAATGTGAGCGTAACTTAAGTAACTAGTAACTAAAGCTGGAACAGATGAATGTAGCGGAGTAACTAAAGTAACTAGTAACTAAAGCTGGAACAGATGAATGTAGCGGAGTAACTAAAGTAACTAGTAACTAAAGCTGTAACAGATGAATGTGGAAGTAACTAAAGTAACTAGTAACTAAAGCTGGAACAGATGAATGTGCGCGAGTAACTAAAGTAACTAATAACTAAAGATGAAACAGATGAATGTAGCGGAGTAACTAAAGTAACTAGTAACTAAAGCTGGAACAGATGAATGTAGCGGAGTAACTAAAGTAACTAGTAACTAAAGCTGGAACAGATGAATGTAGCGGAGTAACTAAAGTAACTAATAACTAAAGATGAAACAGATGAATGTAGCGGAGTAACTAAAGTAACTAGTAACTAAAGCTGTAACAGATGAATGTAGTGGAGTAACTAAAGTAACTAGTAACTAAAGCTGGAACAGGTGAATGTAGTGGAGTAACTAAAGTAACTAGTAACTAAAGCTGTAACAGATGAATGTAGCGGAGTAACTAAAGTAACTAGTAACTAAAGCTGTAACAGATGAATGTAGTGGAGTAACTAAAGTAACTAATAACTAAAGATGAAACAGATGAATGTAGCGGAGTAACTAAAGTAACTAGTAACTAAAGCTGTAACAGATGAATGTAGTGGAGTAACTAAAGTAACTAGTAACTAAAGCTGGAACAGATGAATGTAGCGGAGTAACTAAAGTAACTAATAACTAAAGATGAAACAGATGAATGTAGCGGAGTAACTAAAGTAACTAGTAACTAAAGCTGGAACAGATGAATGTAGCGGAGTAACTAAAGTAACTAGTAACTAAAGTAACTAGTAACTAAAGCTGGAACAGATGAATGTAGCGGAGTAACTAAAGTAACTAATAACTAAAGATGAAACAGATGAATGTAGCGGAGTAACTAAAGTAACTAGTAACTAAAGCTGGAACAGATGAATGTAGCGGAGTAACTAAAGTAACTAGTAACTAAAGTAACTACTAACTAAAGCTGTAACAGATGAATGTAGTGGAGTAAAAAGTCCATTTCTCTCTGAAATGTAGACAGAGACAAGACTCCTGAGCTGTTAAATTAAATCTTAGTCGACAGTTACCCTTTAATGCAGCCTTGTTGCTCTGCGTCCCCCCCCCCCCTCTCAGAGGAGTTTGGGCCTGGCTGGATTGGCCCTCACCGAGGAAAAGGCCCCGATGTGCGTGATGAGGTTGGGTTCCACGCTGTGCGCCCTCTCCCCGGGGATCGTCCTCGCCATCCGGTACAGAACCATGTCCTTGGCGTTGCCCTTGGCGCAGAACGAGCCGTCCAGATACTCGGCCACCCGCAGCGAGGCGTTGCCGGGGAACAGCATGGCCGGCGTGCAGCACTCCGTCGCCGGGGAGACGGCGTAGAGCTGCGGGGAGAGCCTGCGCGCCTCCAGGAGGTAGTGGCGCCCCAGCAGCTCGGCGGCCGCCATGACGTAGAGCGTGAAGAAGAGGAGGTGGCCGGCCGACGGCGAGAAGGAGAAGGAGCAGGCGTTCCAGAGCGGCGCGGCGAGCAGGAGGGCCGTGGCCCCGACCAGGCCCAGGCCCACCCACTCCAGGATGCGGTAGGGCTCGGGGTTCCAGTAGCGCTGCAGCCGCTCCGGGTGGTACAGCTTGACGTAGAGCGTCTCCAGGGCGAAGCGGCGAGACAGCAGCTCCTTCACCACGGAGAAGAAGTCTGGCTTCGGCAGCGCGTCGTCCTCCAGGACGATCACGTGTCTGGGCTGCACCAGCTCCCAGCCTTTGCGGAGACAGAAGACGTAATCCCTCTTCTCCCTCTCGAAGGTGTTGGCTCGCTCCCGGCCGTCCCTCTGCTGCTCCGCCGGGGAACGCCGGATCACCCTGTATCATACAGTTCATACAGACGGTTTAAAAAACGGAAAGAAAGATTTAAAAAGGTCATTCTTTATTTAGGCTACAAAAGATTTCAGTTAGAGCTAGGGGTGCAAGATATATCGACTCAATATCATTATCGCAATATTTCTTATAGACAAAATATGTGTCAAACCGTTCTAAAATACAGTACTGTGGTACTGTAATCATTTTTCTTTTCTTTTTTTTTATATTTCTCAATGAAAATGAGAATAATGATGCAAAAACGATCATTCCCTCCAATATCGTGAATCATATCGCAATCACAATATCAGTCAAAATAATCGCAATTAGATATTTTCCTCATATGGTGCAGCCCTACTCAGAATATCTGAAGAACAATAGACCAAGAGGGACCCAGACCTGAAGTGGGCCTCCAGCAGTTTGGCGTCCTGGTTCTCCAGGTGCCCGCTTTCCACGTCGCAGACCAAGACCTCGGCGCACGGCCGCGCCCCGCAGCCCCCCAGCAGGCCGCTCAGCTGCCGAGTCACCTGGAGCAGGTAGTGGAAGTCCCGCCCCTCACTCCGCCTGGCCGTCACCACGGTAACCAGCAGCTCGGGGCGCTGGGCGACGTCGCCGAATCTGGAAGCTGTGGAGGGAGGAGGAGCTGCGGAGGCGCCCTGCCAGAAGAGCAGCGCGGCGCGGCCGCGGTCCAGGCTCTCCTGCAGCGCCTGGTCGCTCATGGAGTCCAGGTAGAGGGAGCGGACGAAGAAGTAGGAGTAGAGCATCCGGTGGCAGCACAGGGGGAGCACCAGGCAGAAGGTGACCACGCACAGCGCCGCCGCCTGGGTCACGGCGTTGGACCATCGCAGGTACTGACCGAGGAACGCTCGGCATCGAGGCATCGGTGACGCAGCCGACAACAACCTTCACCGTGATGTTCCCAGCATGCAGTTTGCTTCAGAGAACCTGCAGCAGTGAAAGCTGGGAGCTGGGGGTAGAATGAGTCCTGCGTGGTAACCAGAGCGCCGAGGCTTTCAGTTCGGTCGTCTGTAGAAGGAGACAAGAGGACATTATTTTTCAGTTATTGTACAAAAACATGGAAACCACGGCGACGGGATGCACATCAATATCATATGCCGTCGATAGAGCACGGCCCTATCTTCCTACGCAAAATCCATGCGCACCATTTCGTACGATACCCCGAGAAATTAGGCGTCCGCCGGCTGATCACATGAGCGGTTCCTGGGCACGGTCAGTCATTATCAATTCCCTTATTGTTCCTGATAACACTGTCTGCTTCATCAACATTCACTCACAACACACACACAACATACACACTTACATACACACATCACACACACACACACACACACACACACACACACACACACGCACACACACACACACACACACACACACACACACACACACACACACACACACACACACACACACACTGTAACCTTGTGTAAACCATGTTTTATGTGGCCCACACAGTGTTTGGTGTTCCTCTAACTCAGATCAGACCAGACCAGATCAAACACCTAGACACGGTCGGCTGTTCGCCTCGAACGTGCCAGTTTTTCTCACGTCGCTTCCGGGTACAACGACCCCGCTGTTGAACCCGAATCTAAGACCGCCGTCAAACCGAATCAACTCGATCCAAGCAGCGAGCTCACCGACAGACTAACCGACAGGCTAACCGACGGCTGGCGGGCCGTTATACAGAGGAATAATAAGCAGAGAACAGACTCACCTGGAGCTGTGGAGCCGCTGCTGCTGTTTGATGCCCGCTGCCATGTCATCGTTTACGGTAATAGAGCCGCAGCTCACACACCGTAATGGGCCCCCCCCCCCACCCCCCCCAGAGGAAAACTTTTTTCTCTCCCATTTTATTTCAATATTTAAGACGCTTTTTCCACGTTTTGTGTTACTTTTTTGACGTTTTTGTCGTGTTTAACGCTTTCTTAGACATTTTTGTTTGCCTATTTCAACTGTTTTCTGACGTTTTTGTCTCTTTTTCGACTTCTGACTGAGAGCTCGCTGTTTCCATGGATGTGTGGTTTCCGGAGAGAGAGGCTGCACCTGAAGGCACCATAATCAGCAGCACGGGACACGCCTCCATGGTTAAAGGGGGGAGCAGCAGAGATCCTCCCTTCACAAACATGTGTTATCTGATCAGACACACACACACACACACACACACACACACACACACACTCTTACACACAGACAGACACAAACACACACACAGAAACACACTCTCTCACACACACACACACACACACACACACACACACACACACACACACAGAAACACACACTCACTCTCAAACACACACACACACACACACACACACACACACACAGAAACACACTGTTTCTCACAAACACACACAGAAACACACTCTCACACACACACACACACACACACACACACACACACACACACACAGAAACACACTGTTTCTCACAAACACACACACAGAAACACACTCTCTCACACACACACACACACACACACACACACACACACACACACACAGACAGTTCCAGTATAATGTGTATTTACAGTATAATGTGTAGGGCCTACTACAGTACTAGTATAATGTGTATTTCCAGTATAATGTGTACTAGGGTTCTAGTATAATGTGTACTACAGTACTGCAGGTAGTATATGTTTCATCCCCATGTTGGTACGAGCATTTCAAGTTGAAAGAAGTGTGTTAAGGTACATTTAGAACAGATTAAAGATGTGTGATTTAATAAGTGAATGGAGTGATCCATGACTGGCCATTTATGAGGAGGAGGTATTTAGTGCTGAGTCATGCTCTGCTGCTGGAGATCAGATAACAGCATGTTACCTGATGGAGGAATGTACAGCTCAGGTTGCATCACTCTGACACATGTCCAGATGTCCCCATCAGCTGTTACCTTGGCAACAACTTCTCATAGTGGCCCTTTTGGCCTTTCATCGTCATCTGAAATAAAAATAATTTTTTTTTGTTGTTTTTAACCCTGGGGTTGTCTTCCCGTCAACCATGCAACTTTATGTTTTTCTGGGTCAAAATTTAAACTTTTTTTGACTTTTTCTTGACACTTTTGTCACATTTCAACATTTATTAGTTATTTTATCAATTATTTTCTTCAAATGCTATAAAATTTAATTAAAACCCACATTCAATGAAATTAGTGAACTGATAATTTATTTTACTTGTGAAGAGCGTTGTCGGGAACCATCCACATTATTAGTATTATTTCTTTTGACAATATGTTTTAAAAAACCCTCCCAAATTTCTGATATACAAACTTTTTGAAAACGGGTCAGATTTGACCCCGAGGACACCAGGAGGGTTAGGCGTTTTTGTCCCTTTTCTGACTTTTTCTCCACTTTTTCATGCACTTTAGTTGCTTTCTTTTATGCTTTCTTTCAACATTTTTGCCGCTCTTTTTGTTGAAGTTTGGAGAAGCAGCAGAGGAGTTTACAGAGAGAGGCCAAGGCTGTTTCCATGGATACAGAGAGAGAGGCTGACACTGTTTCCATGGATACAGAGAGAGAGGCTGACACTGTTTCCATGGATCTGGTTGGGCTAACATTGTTGTCGCTGTTGTCGACTTTTTAGTTGCTTTTATGGACATTTTTTGGTCACTTTTTGCCATTTTCCGCTACTTTGATATTAATCTTGCTTGTTCTGAGAGTGCAGTAAAAGTACTAATGCTAGACTGTAAAAATACTCTGTTACAAGTAACATCCCTGGATCGAAAATGTTCCTTCAGTCAAAGTGTGTAAGTATCATCAGGAACATGTAGTTAAAGTATTAAAACATTGTAGAAAGTGTAAAGGATCCAACCACACACACA